>NW_024083200.1:0-23568 GCF_003009895.1 Hyaena hyaena | reverse complement strand
AGAAGAATGGGTATTAATTCTGTTTTAAACGTCTGGTAGAATTCCCTGGGGAAGCCATCTGGTCCTGGGCTGGTTAAGCATCCAACTCTTGATTTGGGCTCAGGTCATGATCTCATGGTTTGTGTGTTCAAGCCCCACATCAGTTTCCATACCGACAGCATAGAGCATGCTTGGGATTCTCTCTCTCTTCCACTCTCTCTGCCCCTCCCCTGTTTGTGCAGTATTTCTCTTTCTCTCTCTCTCTCAACAAGTAATTAAACTTTAAATTTTTTTCAAAAAATAAAAATAAAGATGCAAGGGGATTTACTTAAAAGTCTTGTCTTAGATGCCTAAAGACAAGTAGATTTCCACACAGGCTGAGCATAATTTAAAAGTTTATACAGTGGCCTTTACTGCATTTAGTCATGTATATCATCCAAATAGTCTCAATACCACATTTCTATCTAACAGAGATATCTTTGAGGTAGTTTCTGAGAACAGGAAATGCAAGTGGAATGCACACTCCAAGAACAGGGGTGTAAATGCATTCATCTATTTATGTATTTTATTCAGTACAAAATTATAGTTTATTTTATTTTATTTTTTATTATTATTTTTTATTTTTATTTTTTGAGAGAGAGAGAGAAAGCTTGAGCAGGGGAGGGTCAGAGAGAGAGGGAGATACAAAATCCAAAGACAGGCTCCAGGCTCTGAGCTAGCTGTCAGCACAAAGCCTGATGCGGGGCTTAAACTAATGAACCGTGAGGTCATGACCTGAGCCAAATTTGGACACTTAACAGACTGAGCCACCCAGGTGCCCTCAAAATTATAATTTAAACTTTGACCCATTTGAAACTATTCTTTAATGTTTACTTATTTACTTGAAAGAGAGAGAGAGAGAAGAGAGAGAAAATGCATGAGGAGGGGAGGGGCAGAGAGAGAGAGAGGGATACAGCGAATCCTAAGCAGACATTGTGCTGTCAGCAGCAGAGCCCGGCTTGGAATTCAATCCCACAAACTGTGAGATGATCACCTGAGCTGAGATCATGACCTGAGCCAAAATCAAAACCTGTATGCTCGAACAAGCGAGCCACCCAGCTGCCCCTGAAACTATTTTTTTTTATTATGTGGAATAAACAACAATAAAGTCAATCTCACAGTAACATAGAGTACAATAGTGATGAACATCTTACTTTTTGACTCATAATTCTTATTGTCCTTTTTCTTTTTATAAGTTATTCCAATATTTTTTAATTATTCTGCTTTTCTCTATGAAGTTGCTAGTTATCCATTGTCTTACTATTTTCACTTGCTATCATACAGCTTACAATATCCATTCTTGACTTGCTACTCAGCCATTAAAAGTTTGATCTTTCTATTTGTGACAACATGGATGGACCTAGAGGGTATAAAGCTTAGTGAAATAAGTCAGACTGAGAAAGACAAAAAGCATATGATTCCACTCATAAGTGGAATATAAAAAAAACAAACGAGTAAGCAAATGAAAACCAAGCAGAATCAGACTTATAAATACAGAGAACAAATTGATAGTTGCCAGAGAGGAAGAAATTGAGGGATGGGCAAAAAGGGTGAAGAGGAATGGGAGATATAGACTTCCAGTTATGGGATGAATAAGTTATGAGAATAAAAGTCACAGCATAAGGAATACAATCAATGATGTTTTAATAGCTTTGTATGGTGACAAATGGTAGCTACACTTGTGAGCAGAGCATAACATATATACTGTCAAATCACTAAGGTGTACACCTGAAACTAATGTAACATTGTGTGTCAACTCTACTGAAATTTAAAAAAGGAAAGAAGGAAAGGAAGGCCTGCTTGCAAATTGGGCCCTGGGATCTGGTAACTTGTACTTATGGAGAGTCTACTATTCTTTAATTATTAAAGGTTGTTTTCTATGCCTAAATTTTTTCTGCAAAAAATTTATTTTATGCTGAATACTTGTGTTTCTTCCAGTAGTTTGGATCTTGGTACATGCTAAGAAGAGGGTGTCTACTTGACCAGCTACCAATAAAAACCATGGGCATTGAGTCTCTATTGAGATTCCCTGGTAGACACCACTTCACATGTGTTGCCACAATTATTTTCTAGATTCATGAATTGTGTGAAGTTTGGGCTGGTTTCATCCAGACTTTGCTTCATATATCTTCCCTTTGCTTACTTTTATATTTTACTATAATAAATCTTAGCCACGTTTATAACTATATGCTGAATCCTGAGTTTTCCTAATGAATCGGCAAAATTGGTGGTGTAGGAGGATGGTCTTGGAGATCCCTGACACCGCATGGGCAATGTGGGAATGATGACAATAGTAAGATTTACTAGCAAGACCTTGACTCACTAAAATATGGCAAAGACATTGCATTAAAGATAGGTGAAGAGGCAATGTTGATGAACTTTTTATGTCTGGGGAACTATGGATGAACTGACGATATGAAACAGCATCTGAGCTGTTGTTATGAAAAGTAAATGTTACTTATAGAGTTTAAAAGTAATAGATCCAATTCCAGGAGTTGGTTTAGTGGACCCTTGACTGCTTTTACCATGCTGGGTAATGTGAGAGGGGAAAAAAGGAAAAAACCAAGCCATGCTTTTGATTTTTGTTTTCTCCTCCAAGCAGAAGGAGAAAGGCTCACCCAAAGGTGAGCTTTGGGTGGCAAAAAAAAATGTTAAAAGTTTGAATTGTTCTCTCTTCTACGTGGGAAGGAAAAACTAAATCAGTTCCCTAGCCTGGAGAAAACTAGATAAACTAGAGGCAAAGAAGGGGGAAAAGCACTACAGCTTTTTCTTCAACTTGTCTACTGCTGCTGCAGCAGCCTCTCCCAGCATTCCAGCCAAGATCTCACCTGACTACTGTAATTGGTAACTTTCCAAATGCTAAATCTACAGCTAGGGGTCTTAATAAAATTTCAGTGAGACAAAAAATAGTATTCTAAAACATATTTGTGTCTTATGGCTATGGTATCTTAATAGAGGATAAAATTGATTTAATATATTGTATAGTTGTAGTTTCATAATTTATCTCCAGGATTCTAAAAAAATCATGTCAATGGGTTCCAATTTTCTTACTTTTTGTCTCTGATAAGTGAATTCGAATTCGAATTCTTTGAGTTTAAAATATCAATCTCTTCCTGGGGGCAGCTGTGCTGAATAATTAAATTGGTTAACTAAAGTGTGTGAAACAGTAGAAAGGTGATTGAGGTAGACTCAGAATATCAGTCCATTTTTGCAAACCTCAATTAATCCGACAACAGGGAGACATGCCTAAGGGAAGGTCAAGAATAGGCTTTATTAGCCTAAAAGGAAATAAGTGATCATAACTAATGGGTTTTGTTCTTATTATGGCCTCTGCAAAAAGGGAGACAAGAAGGACAAATCCCACGGAGATACAATTGGGGATTTTTCAAAAGCAGTTTTTAAAATTGTTTTAATGTTTATTTTTATTTTTGAGACAGAGAGAGACACAGCATGAGCAGGGAAGGGGCAGAGAGAGAGGGAGACACAGAATCTTAAGCAGGTTCCAGGCCCTGAGCTGTCAGCACAGAGCCCAACTGCGAGATGATGACCTGAGCCAAAGTTGGATGCTCAACCAACTGAGCCACCCAGGCGCCCCCAAACGCAGTTTTTAATTTCTTGTGAAATTAGATATCTGACTCATAGAAGCTGACAACTTGCCAGCCAGATGCTAGCCACATTTTTTGAGTGGGTCAATTGGATTCTATGACTGAAAAGATGAATGGGTGCTACAATAGCCTTGCTTAATACTTGAACTTGAAGTAGAGCTGTCTAGTTTTGAAGATTCTTGCCTTGCTGCTACCAAAGAAAATACCCTGGCCTCTTTGGAGCCCTATATTCACAGATCCTAATTTCCTGACCTGATTCTATGCTGAAACCTGATGTTCCTGTTGTGGGCTCTTATAGCCTTAATAGGAGCCGTCCTAAACTGAAATCAGGCACAGGATCAGTGAACAGGACTGAGACTCTGGGACTGTTGCAGATTTAAGAAACCCCTCTGTGAGCCCATGAGGAAAACATCACAAATGCTGCCTGGACTGTCTTAATCTGCCAAAAGAAAAGGGCTGGTTCTCTGATGGAACCATGCAAAATTGAGCTTCCAATAGGCTCTATATTTCTGACACAGAGGCTATTTGCATTCTTAAATTGTGAATCCTGTCAGTAGCTGCAGGTTGAGGGTGTATACATCATAGAGTGTTACTCTCTATCTCCTCAGGAAAGAGCCAAATTAAAATATTTTTTATCTGAGAATAGTTGACACACAACGTTATATTAGTTTCAAGTGTAAAACATAATGATTCAACAAGTTTATACATCATGCTAAGTTCACCACTTAGCTACCATCTCTCACCACACAGTGCTATAACAATATCATTGACTATATTCCCTATGCTGTACCTTTTATTCCAATGACTTATTCATCGACTGAGTCTTTTGTTTTTCTTGAGGTAGGCCTGTATCACTAAAGATTTCCCTTTTAGAACTGTTTTTTTCTGTGTCCCAAAGATTTGGGAACTTTGTGTTTTCATTTTCATTTGTTTCCATGCATTTTTAAATTTCTCCTTTGCTTCATTGATGCATTTGTTGTTTAGTATCATTTTGTTTAGTCTGCATGTGCTTATTTTCTCCAGTTCTTTTGTGACTTATATTTAATTTCATACTAAAAATTTCATTGGAATTTTGAAAGGGATTGCATAGAATCTATATATTACATTGGGTTGTATGGACATTTTATTAATATTAATTTTTCTGATTCATGAGCATGAGAAATCTTTCCATTTGTTTGCATCACCTTCAATTACTTTCATCAGTCTTGTTTCCAGTGTGCAGATCTTTTCACTTCTTAGGTTACATTTATTCTTAAATATTTTATTATGTTTAATGCTATTATAAATGAAATCATTCTTTTTCAAATATTTTATTGTTGGTGTACAGAAACACAACTTGTCTTCTGATGATTTTATATCTTGGAATTGTTGAATTTGTTGATTAGTTTCAATACTTTTTTGCCTAAATCTTTAGGACTTTCTATATATTAGATCATATCATATACAAATGAAGACAACGCTACCTCTTCCTTTCTGATTTGGATGACCTTTATTTATTTTTCTTGTCAAATTGATCCAGCCAGGACTCCCAGTCCTAGGTTGGGTAAGAATGGTGAGAGTGGGCACCCTGACTTGTTCCTGGTCTTAGAGGGAAAGCTTTCAACTTTTCATCATTCAGTATGATGTTAGCTGTGGGTTTTTCATATGTGACCTTTATTTTATTGAGATATCTTCCCTTTATACTCACTTTGGTGAGGGTTTTCATTTTATATTATTTTTTTAATGTTTATTTATTTTTGAGAGAGAGAGTTGGGGGTGGGGGAAGGGAGGCAGAGAGAAGGAGAGAGAAAGAATCCCAAGCAGGCTCCATGCTGTCAGTGCAGAACCTGATGCTGGGCTCGAGCTCATGACTGTGAGATCATGACCTGAGCTGAAAGAGCCAGGGGCTTAACAGATTGTGCCGCTCAGGTGCTTCTGTTGAGGGTTTTTATTGTGAAAAGATGTTGTATTATATCTAATGATTTTTCTGTATCATTTCAAATTATTATATAAATTTTATCATTCATTTTATTAATGTGTTTATCACACTTACTGATTTATGTATGTTGAACCATCCTTGTATCCCAAGGATAAATTGCAGTTGACCATATTGTATGATCATTTTAATATAATGTTAAATTCAGTTTGCTACTATTTATTTTTTTAGAATTTTGGTATCTAAATTCATCAAGGTTGTTGGTCTGTAGTTTTCTTTTCTTATAATATTTTTATCTGGCTTTGGTATTAGGGTACTGCTGGTTTTGCAAAACGAGTTTGGGAGTGCTCTATCCGATTCAGTTTTTTCTTTAGAAAAGTTTGAGAAAGATAGGTATTAATTCTTTAAATGTTTAGTTGAATTCACTGGTAAAATCATATGATTCTGGACTTTTCTATGTTGGGAGGTTTTTTATTATTGATTCAATCTCCTTCCTTATCAATGGTCTGTTCATATTTCCTATTTCTTCATGATTTATTTTGGTAAGTTATGCATTTTTAAGACTTAATCTATTTCTTCTATGTTATCTAATTTGCAGCATGTGAGGTATACTGATTAAAACAGCATAAAGAACTTCCACTACTAGGTTTATTCTTGCCATTTTTGTCATGGATTAATTGGCCACATAAATATGGGTTTATTTCTTGGCTTTTTATTATACTGTTCCATTGATCTATGTGTATATTTTTGTACCAGTACCATACTGTTTAGATTACTACAGCTTTACAGTATATCTTGAAATCTGGAATAGTGATACTTCTGGCTTTGCTCTTCTTTCTCAGAATTGTTTTGGCTATTTGAGGTTTTTTCTAATTTCATACAAATTTTGGTGTTATTTGTTCTAGTTTTGAGAAAAATGCTGTTTGTATTTTGATAGAAAGAGGATTGAATGGACCATTTGACAATATTAATTTCCAATTTATGAATAGAAAATGTCTTTTCATTTGCACCATCTACAATTTCGTTAATAAGTGTTTCATTTTTCAGAGTACAGTTCTTTCACTTACTTGGTTATATTTATTTCTAGGTATTTTATTCTTTGGGTGAAATTGTAAGATTTAAAAAATTTTTTTCTCATTCTGACCTTTCCACACAGTCACGCTGAGCTAGTACTCATGCCTGGAATCAGGTTGCGACCTTAGCCACACCTGCCACCTGCCACAACCTTTGGATCAGAGACCCCCACAAAGTGAGCAATCTTTGGGCCTTCAGGAAAACATGTAAGCAGGATCCAACCATCCTACACACCAAGGAAGTGTGCTTCCTGGGGGGATGAGTGGAGAGCATGGGGGTGGAGTAAAATACCCATGCTATTCATAAAACTAATTTAGAAAGCAATATCTAGGAAGACAGAACAGATAGTAAGAAGGCAGAGGAAAACATAAAGCTAGACAGTGAGGAAAGTGATACAGAAGTTGACAATGAAGTTGTGATTGAACCAGATACTAATGCCCCTCAGGAAATAGAAGATGAAACTGTAGAAATAAGTGAGGAAATGATGGATCAGCAAAATGATTTATTTTTTTAATATTTATTTATTTTTGAGAGACAGAGCATGAGAAGGAGAAGGACAGAGAGAGAAGAAGACATAATCTGAAGCAGGCTCCAGGCTCTGAGCTGTCAGCACAGAGCCCAACACGGGGCTCAAACTCATGAACTGCGAGATCATGACCTGAGCCAAAGTCGGCCGCTTAACCAACTGAACCACCCAGGGGCCTCAGGAAAATGATTTAAAAAGTGGCTGCTATCAATGCTGTAAATGATGGCAAACTACAGAAAGCCATTGACTTGTTCACAGATGCCATCAAGCTGAATCCTCAGTTGGCCATTCTTTATGCCAAGAGAGCCAGTGTCTTCATCAAATCACAGAAGCCAAATGCTGCCATCCAAGACTGTGAAAGAGCTATTGAAATAAATTCTGCTTCAGCTCAGCCTTACAAGTGGCAAGAGAAAGCACACAGACTTCTGGGCCATTCAGAAGGAGCAGCACATGATTTTACCCTTGCTTGTAAACTGGATTGTGATAAAGATGCTAGTGTGATGCTGAAAAATCTTCAACCGACGACCCAGAAAATTGCTGAACATCGGAGGAAGTATGAGCAAAAATGTGAAGAGGGAGAGATCAAAAATAGAAAGTGTTAAGAAGGAAACAAGATGGCAGAGAAGTAGGGAGCTCCGTGCATTTCGCTCGCACCCATCTCTCAAACAGAGAAGGTCTGAAGCCATAGGACACTAAGCCACAGGAGTTTGGGAAGAGAAAGAGACAGAGTACACTGGGAAGGCAACCTCATAAGTGGGTGAGTGTGAACTGGGGAAGATAAAAGCGGGCTGGGACTGGAGACATGGAGGGAGGGGAGGGAACCCCCTCGCGGGCAGCTGCGGTGAGTGGAGGGGAAAGTAAGAGCGGCTGAAACTGCTCATAGAATTGTCCCTGGAGAAGAGAAAAACCTTGGCTTGGAAGGAGAGTGTTTTTAGTTCTAGCTGGGTTGCTGACTTTGAACTAAGTGGTCCCAGAGGGCACCAGGAAAAACTGCTCTACTGTACTCCAGCACCATCCCCGGCGGCACGGAGGCTTCAGTCTGAAGCTGTGTTCACGAGGCTTGACCCCTGGCAGTGCGGAGGTGCTGGCCCTAGGCTGAGTTCACCAGGCTTGATCCCCTGCAGGGCAGCACGGAGGTGGTAAATCCCAGGCTGTGCTGCCGCTTGACATCAGCAGATCTGAGGCTGCGCAGCTTCCCCCTCCCTCCCTCCCGCCCCCCTCCTGCACGACCCCCAGCAGCAGAGAAGCAGTGACCTGTGGGACTGTTTCCTGTGGTATCAATAAAGCATGCAGACTGGGACCTGGAAAAGAGGCGGGGCATGGGGCATAGAACACAGGCCCATCTTGACTAAACCCTCAGCACAGGGAGATCGGACACAAAGGAGTGATTTCTAACACTTGCTTCGAAAAGGGACTGGGGTGTCACCATTTTTCTCCCCACAAGCACCAAGTTGGGGTCTCAGGGAGCGACCTGTGGGTCATAGTGAAGGCTAAGACCTGCTTACACCAAACCACGCCCATCCCCTCTAGAGAGCTTTTTTTTTTCTGGAGCCCGGGGCAAGACCAACATGGATGCACTGCTGTGATTATTTCTAGATAATTATTTCTATTCAGATATATTCTCCCTTGTCTCATTCATAAGCCTCCACTCTGCAGGACAGGGCACTCTGGTCACTGGTTTGCTTAAACAGTCACATTTAATCCATTCTCTAGATGTACATTCTACACCTCCACCACTACCTTTTTATCTTTCTCTCTCTGGAGTAATCAGACTATATAGTTTTTCTTTTTTTTTTTTAATTTTTTTTTTTTACAAATAGTTTATACTATATAGTTTTTCTGAGTAACATTATCTTCATTTCTTTTTCCTCGCCTCTAACAATATTCTATGATTTCTCCCTCTGAATCAAGCCTCTTACTCTCTGCCTGATCATTTCATTTCCTATTTCGTTTTCTCCCCGCCTTGTCATTTTTCCCTTTCTATATACTCTTCCATCAGCATTGCATACACCCAGCTCTTTATTTGTTTGGAGTTCTGGTTTTATGCTTTTAGGCTGTCCTTCGTCTTTTGGGTTTTTTCTTTTTTCTTTTCTTCATTTTTTATTTTATATTTATTTATATTTTTATTATTTGTATTCCCTCCTTCCTCTTTTTTCTTTCGTTTTGTTTTGTTTTTTGGTCCCTTCCTTTTTTTCTTTTTCCTTTTCCCTTTCGGTTTGCGTGTTTGTTGGATTTCTCTGTATGTTTGTATACCTTTGTTCCCTGTGTGGTTGTCTGTTTTCTTTTTCCAGGGCTACTTCAAGAAAGAAGCCAAAGTACACATAGTGGAGAGTCTCTAATACTACTATGAGTATGGAAATAAAATAACCAAAGTCTCAACAAGAGACACCATTCAAAGAACACTTCCTAAATGGACAGGCCCTGGACAGTCAAAGAGCCCTCTTTAATACAGTAGCACTTGTAGGTGCAGGGTGCATAACAAGCTTTTAAAACTAACAAGAGATAGAAAGCTAACCAAAATGATGAAATGGAAGAAATCTCCCCAAAAGAAATTTAAAGAAGAAATGAGAGCTAAAGAACTACTGAAAAAATATAAGCAACATAATTGAACAAGAATTTAAAACAATAGTCATAAAATTAATCTCTGGGCTTGAAAAAGGCATGGAAGACATCAAAGAAACTATTGCTTCAAAGACTATGAAGCTTAAAAATAGTTGTGATGAATTAAAAAATGCTATAAATGAGATGCATAATAAAATCAAGGTGCCCAATGCATGGAATGAAGAAGCAGAAAGGAGAATAAATGACTTAGAAGACACAGTTATAGAAAAAGAGGAAGCTGAGAAAAAAAGAGATAAACTTATCCAGGACCATGAAAGGAGAGTTCGAGAGCTCAGGGATACAATCAAACAGAACAATACCCGTATCATAGGAACTCCAGGATAGGAAAAAAGAGGGAAAGGTGCTGACAGAGTCCTTGAACATATCACAGCAGAGAACATTCCCAATCTGGGGAATGAAACAGACATTTAAAACCAAGAGACATAGAGAACTCCCCTCAGACATAACTTTGCATGACATATCATAGTGAAACTGGCAAAATATAAGGAAAGAGAGAACTGTGAAAGCAGCTAGGGAGAAAAGGGCCCTAACATACAAAGGGAAAACTATCAGAATGGTGACAGACCTATCTACTGAAAATTGGCAGGCCAAAAGGAATGGAAGGAAATCTTCAATGTGGTGAAAAGAAAAATAGGCAGCAAAGAATCCTCTGTCCAGCAAGCCTGTCGTTCAGAATAGGAGAGATAAAGACTTCCTAAATAAACAAAAACTGAAAGAATTCGTCACCAGTAAACCAGCCCTACAAGAAATCCCGAGGGGACTCTATTAGGAAAATCTTCCAAGGAATACAACGTACCAGAGACACCACCACAAGCATGAATCCTACAAACAACACAATGACTCTAAACCTATATTTTTCAATAATAACACTGAACGTAAATAGACGGAATGCTCCAATCAAAAGACATAGGGTATAAGAATGGATAGAAAAACAAAATCAATTAATTTGCTGTCTACAAGAAACTCATTTTATACTGGAGGACACCATCAGATTGAAAGTAAGGGGATGGAGAGAAATATCTATCATGCTACTGGAAGTCAAAAGAAAGCTGGAGTAGCTATACGTATATCAGACAAACTGGACTTTAAATTAAAGACAGTAACAAGGGATGAAGAAGGGATTTATACAATAATTACAGGGTCTATCCATCAGGAAGAGCTAACAATTATAAATGTCTATGCACCAAATATGGAATCACCTAAATACATAAAACAATTAATCACAAACAGAAACAATCTTATGGATAAGAATATGCTAATAGCGGGGGACTTTAACCCCATTTACATCAACAGATAGATCAACTAGACAGAAAATCACTAAAGACACAATGGACTTGAATGACACATTGGACCAGATGGATCTGACAGATATATTTAAAACTCTACATCCTGAGGCGATGGAATACACTTTCTTCTCAAATGTGCATGGCACAAACTCCAAGATAGATCACTACTGGGACATAAAGCAGCCTTCCATAAATATAAAAGAATTGAGTTCATACCATGCACACTCTCAGATCATAATGCTTTGAAACTTGAAATCAATCACAGGAAGAAGTCTGGAAAACCTCCAAACACATGGAGGTTAAAGAACACCCTAATAAAGAAAGAATGGGCCATTCAGGCAATTAGAGAAGAAATTTAAAAATATATGGAAAAAATGTAAATTAAAATACAACAATCCAAACTCTATGGGATGTGGCAAAGGCAGTCCTAGAAAGAAAGTACATTGCACTCCAGGCCTATTTCAAGAAATTAGAAAAAGAGCAAGTACAAAATCTAACAGTGTACATAAAGGAACTAGAAGAACAGCAACAGCAGCACCCCAAACCAAGTAGGAGAAGAGAAATAATAAAAATCAGAGCAGAAAATAACAATATAGAATCCAAAAAGCAATTGAACAGATCGATGAAATCAAGAGTTGGTTTTTTGAAAAAATAAACAAAATTGACAAACCTCTAGCCAGACTTCTCAAAAAGAAAAGAGAGAGCACCAAAATAGACAAGATCATGAATGAAAATGGACTTATTACAACTAACCCCTTAGAAATATAAGCAATTATCATGGAATACGATGAAAACGTATATGACAAAAAACTGGACTACTTAGAAGAAATGGACAAATTCCTAAACACACACTCACTACCAAAATTCACATGGGAAGAGATAGAAAATCTGAACAGACCCATAACTAGTGAGGAAATTGAATCAGTAATCAAAAATCACCCAACAAATGAGAGCCCTGGGCCAGATGGCTTCCCTAGGGAATTCTACCAGATTTAAAACAGAGTTAAAACCCATTCTTCTCAAGCTATTCCAAAAGATAGAAATGGAAGGAAAACTTCCAGACTCATAGTACGAAGCCAAAATCACATGGATTCCCAAGCCAGACAGAGACCCAGAAAAAAAAAAAAAAAGAACTACAGACCAATATCCTTGATGAATACAGATGCAAAAATCCTCAACAAGATACTTATGAATCTAATCCAATAGCTCATAAAAGGAATGATCCACCATGATTAAGTGGGATTCATTCCTGGGTTACAGGCTTGGTTCAATATTCACAAATCAGTCAATGTGATCCATCACATTAACACAAGAAAAACCATATGATCCAGTCGATAGATGCAGAAAAAGCATTTGACAAGATACAGCATCCCTTCTTCATAAAGACCCTCGAGAGAGGTACCTGGGTGGCTCAGTCAGTTGGGCGTCCGACTTTAGCTCAGGTCATGATCTCGCAGCCTGTGAGTTCGAGCCCCACATCAGGCTCTGTGCTGACAGCTCGAAGCCTGGAGCCTGCTTCGGATTCTGTGTCTCCATCTCTCTCTGCCCATCCCCTGCTCACTGTCTGTCTCTCTCAAAAATAAACATTAAAAATTTAAAAAAAATAAATAAAGACCCTCGAGAAAGTTGTGATAGAAGGAACTTACTTAAACATCATAAAAGCCGTCTATGAGAAGCTCTCAGCTAACATCATTCCTCAATGGAGCAAAACTGAGAGCTTACCCCTGAGATCAGGAACAGGACAGGGATGTCCACTGTCACCACTATTGTTTAACAGAGTGCTGGAAGTCCTAGCATCAGCCATCAGACAACAAAAGGAAATCAAAGGCATCAGAATTGGCAAAGAAGTCAAACTTTCACTTTTTGTAGACAACTTGATACTCTACATAGTAAACCTGATCTAGTAGAACTGATCCATGAATTCAGCAAAGTTGCAGGGTACAAAATGAACATACAGAAATCGGTTGCGTTTTTATACACCAATAATGAAGCAACAGAAAAAGAAATCAAGAGACTGACCCCATTCACAATTGCACCAAGAACCATAAAATACCTACCAATAAACCTAACCAAAGATATAGGAGATATACATGATGAAAACTACAGAAAATTTATGAAGGACATTGAAGAAGACACAAAGAAATGGAAAAATATTCCATGCTCATGGGTCGGAAGAATAAATACCGTTAAAATGTCATTACTACCCAGAGCAATCTACACATTCAATGCAATCCTCCATAACTTGCACCAGCATTCTTCTCAAAACTAGAACAAACTATCCCAAAATTTGTATGGAACCACAAAAGATTCCGAATAGACAAAGTAATATGGAAGAAGAAAACCAAAATGGGAGGCATCACAGTCTGAGACTTTAGCCTCTATTACAAAGCTGTAATCATCAAGACAGTATGGTATTGGCACAAAAACAGACACATAGACTAATGGAATAGAATAGAGAACTCAGAAATAGACCTACAAATGTATGGCCAATGAATCTTTGACAAAGTGGGAAAGGGTATCCAATGGAAAAAAGACAGCCTCTTTATCAGATGGTGCTGCGAGAACTGGACAGCAACATGCAGAAGAGTGAAACTAGATCACTTCCTCACACCATACACAAAAATAAACTCAAAATGGTAAAGGACCTGAATGTGAGACAGGCACCCATCAAATTCCTAGAGGAGAAAACAGGAAACAAACTCCTTGACCTCAATCGCAGCAATCTCTTACTTGACATATCCCCAAAGACAAGGGAACGAAGAGCAAACATGAACTCTTGGGCCTCATCAAGAGAAAAAGCTGCATGGCAAGGGAAACAATTAATGAAACTAATGAGCAACTGGCAGAATGGGAAACGATAGTTGCAAATGACATATCAGATAATGGGCTACTATCCAAAATCTATAAGGAAATCACGAAACTCCACACCCGAAAAACAAATAAATAATCCAGTGAAGAAATGGGCAGAAGACATGAGCAGACACTTCTCCAAAGAGGACATCCAGTTGGCCAACAGACACATGAAACGATGCTTAGCATCATTCATCATCAGGGAAATAGAAATCAAAACCACACTGAGATACCACTTCACACTAGTCAGAGTGGATAAAATGAACAAATCAAGAGACTTTAGATGCAGGCAAGGATATGGAGAAATGAGCACCCTCCTACACTGTTGGTGGGAATGTAAAATGGTGCAGCTCTTCTGGAAAACAGTGTGTAGGTTCATCAAAAAATTAGCAAGAGAACTCCCCTATGACCCAGTGGTAGCACTGCTTGGAATTTACCCAAGAGATACAGGTGTGCTGATGCATAGGGGCACATGGACCCCAGTATTCCTAGCAGCACTCTCAACAATAGCCGAAACATGGAAAGAAACTAAGTGTCCATCAACCGATGAATGGATCAAGAAAATGTGGTATATTTATACAATGGAATACTACATGGCAATGAGAAACAATGACATCTGGCCATGTGTAGCAACATGGATGGAACTTGCAGGTGTTACGCTGAGTGAAATAAGTCAGGCAGAGAAGGACAGATACCATATGTTTCCACATATAGGTGGATTAGGGGAAGTTAACGGAGGACCTCGGGGGAGACGAAGGGGGGAAATAGTGGGGGAGAGGGAGGGAGGCCAACCATGAGAGACTCTTGAATGCTGAGAACAAACTGAGGACTCATGGGTCTGGGGGGTAAGTGGCAGTGATGTGCATGGAGGAGGGCACTTGTTGGGATGAGCAGTGGGTGTTATATGGAAACCAAGTTGACAATAAACTGTTTAGGAAAAAAAGAAGAAAACCTCTTTATCATACAATGCAATGGTATATACATATGTTATTTTCTTAAAGTATCTTTAAAGAAAAAATAGATGTTTCTATGTATTGTATATCATTATGTATACATTATGTATACATTATTCAGTTCAGTAACATGAATGCTGTTATTTAAATAAAACAATAGTAAGAAAATTAAAAAAAAAAAGTGTTAAGAAGGCTTGGGAAGAACATGAGAGAGCCCAGAGGAAGAGAGAAACCAGAGGATAATCAGGAGCTCCATAGTGCTCTTTACCAGGTGGTTTTCCTGGAGGAATACCTGGTAATTTTCTGGAGTAATGCCTGGAATGACAGGAATGCCTGGGCTCAGTGAAATTCTTAGTGATCTAGTGGTTCTTGCAGCGATACAGGATCCAGAAGTTATGGTGTCCTTCTAGGATTTGTGGCCTAGAAACCAGCAAATAATGTCAAAACACCAGAGTAACGCAAAGGTTGTGAATTTCATCAGTAAATTGTCAGCTGAATTTGGAGGTCAAGCATAATGGCCTTCTGACAAATAAAGCCCTTGCTAATGGAAAAGCAACTTAGATCACCTAGTGGATATTGCAATAACAGAAACTAGTGTACCTCTGAACTTCTCATAGAGAAAGATAGGGTGCTGTGAAGATAATCCCTGCCCCTCTCCCCCACATGCAACTGAAACATTTTACAGTGGTTTGCCATTAGGGTATTCATTCAGATAATGTTTTCCTACTAGAAATTATAAACTTTAAACACTTTAAACGTTAAAAATATTTAAAAATATTAAAAGATATGTTAATCGCTAAAACAATTTCTCATTCTTTTTCCCGTTGGTTATTTTTCCTGCCTTGTTGAAAATTAATTGACCATATAGTTGTGGGCTCATTTCTGGGTTTTCTATTCTGTTCCTTTGATCTGTGTGTCTTTTTGTGCCAGTACCACACTCTAAGAAATGGTGTAGGGAAAACTGGACAGCAACATACAAAAGAATAAAACTAGATCACTTTCTTACACCATACACAAAATAAATGCAAAATGGATGAAACCCCTAAATCTGGGCATGAAACCCTTAAAATCCTAGAGGAGAACATAGGCAATATCCCCTTTGACACTGGCCAGAGAAACTTCTTTTCTTTAATGTTTATTTCTTTTTTAGAGAGAGACAGGGACAGAGCATGAGTAGGGGAGGGGTAGAGAGAGAGGGAGACAGAATCTGAAGCAGAGTCCAGGCTCTGAGCTGTCAGCACAGAGTCCAGCACGGGGCTTAAACTCATGAACTGTGAGATTATGACCTGAGCTGAAGTCGGACGCTTAATCAACTGAGCCACCCAGACTCCCCCAGAGCAACTTCTTACTAAAAATGTCTCCTAAGGAAAGGGAAACAAAAACAAAAATAAATTTTTGGGACTTCATCAAAAGCAAAAGCTTCTGCACAGTGAAGGAAACAACAAAACTAAAAGGCAACTTTTATTTTAAAAAGATCAACAAAACTGATAGACTCATAGTCAGACTTATCAGAGAGAGAGAGAGAGAGAGAGAGAGAGAGAGAGAAGTAGTGGGACTCAAACAAATAAAATCAGATATGAAAGAGGAAAACTAACAACCAACACCACAAAAAATACAATTATAAGAGAGTATTATGAAAAACTATATGCCAACTGAACAATCTAGAAGAAATGGATAAGTTCCTAGAAACATATAACCTCCAAAATTGAATCAGGAAGAAATAGAAATTTTTAACAGACTAATTCCTAGCAATGAAGTTGAGTCACTTATCAAAAAATTCCTAGCACACAAAACCCAAGGACTAGATGGCTTCACAGGTGATTTCTACCAAACATGTATGGAAGTGTTGAATCACTGTATTGTATAACTGTAAGTAATATCACACTGTATTTTAACTGAATTTAAATGAAAACAAAAAAAAATGAAGAGTTAATACCTATTCTCCTCAAACTTTTCCAAAAAACAGAAAAGGAACGGGGCACCTGGGTGGCTTAGTCGGTTGAGCGTCCGACTTTCGCTTAGGTCATGATCTCTTTGTTCGTGTTTTCGTGCCCCTCTTTTGGCTCTGTGCTGATTGCCAGCTCTGAGCCTGGAGCCTGTTTCAGTCTGTGACTCCCTCTCTCTCTGGCCCTCCCCTGCTCGCGCTGTCTCTCTCTCTCTCTCTCTCCTAGAAATAAACAAACAAACAAACAGAAAAGGAAGGAAGTAATCTATATTCATTCTATGAGGCCACATTATCCTGATACCAAAACCAAACAAAAACACTAAAAAACAAAGAAAACTACAGGCTAATATGTCTGATGAACATAGATGCAAAAATCCTCAAGAAAATAGTAGCAAACCAAAGCCATCAATATATTTTTAAAAATCATTCATCGCAATCAAATGGGATTTAGTTCAGGGATGCAAGGGTGCAAGTGTGTTTCAAGATTTGCAATTCAATTAAGATGATAGATCACACTAAAAAGAAAAAGATAAAAACCATATGATCATTTCAATAAATGCAGAAAAAGCATTTGACAAAGTGCATCTGTTCGTGATAAAAACTCTCAACAAAATGTGTTTAGAGTGAACATCCCTAACATAATACAGGTCATACATATAAATCACATGGATAACATCATATTCAGTGGTGAAAAAGTGAGAGCTTTAATCCTAAGGTCAAGAACAAGACAAGGATGTCTACTCTCACCACTTTTATTCAACATAGTACTGGAAGTCCTAGCTATGGCATGCAGACAAGAAAAGGAAATAAGTGGCATCCAAATTGGTAAGGAAAAAGTAAAACTTTTACTATTCACAGATGACATTATAGTATATATAGAAAACCCTAAGGACTTCATACATAAAAGAAACTACTAAAATTGATCAACAAATTCAATAAAGTCACAGGATACAAAATTAATACATAGAAATCTGTGGCATATGACCTATCAGAAAGAGAAAATAAGAAAATAATCCTATTTACAACTGCACCAAAAAAGAATGAAACACATAGGATAAACTTTATCAAAGGAGTATGTCGGAGGCCGGCTTCAGCAGGGTGCAGGGTTCCTTGAAGGATGGACGGTGTTGGCGAGGGAGGGAGGAGAGAGCCACGAGAGTCTTTCTGGTCACCAGGCAGGCATCTCTGCTCTGACTGGGGCTCAACTTTATTTTATGATTAAGTGTTTGGAGGATGACACAGAAGTGGCATTTGCCTTAGACAATGATTTCTGATGACAAACTTCTTTGATATGTAAAAACTTCCTGAAACATAGATTTGTAGAAGACTCCTGCATAACCTTTATCAATAGTGATTGAGGTAGGTGATTTAGATGCTTATCCTATGGGGAAGGAAGGCATCTTTAGCATACAAGACAATGTTTTTAGCATAAAAAGGGTGAAGTTAGTTCTTTGTGGGCAGGGGTCAATAGCTTGTTTGTTTAAGGCAAAGTATTAAGAAAAACAGGTCTTTCAGGAAACACAGTGTTAGCTCCCATAATCACAAAAGAAGTTCCTCAATAGGTTCCTTCACAGGGTGCAATCAGAATATTCAAGGCCAGAATAAGTCACTCCAAATACTAATCACAAATGCCTTGGGGGGGTTGGTGCTCTAAGCAGAAACAATTGGGTGGGGGTGGATATCTGTCTTTAACTCTAAATAGGCTCTTTGTCTCAGGGCCAGACTCAATTGTAACTCTTGAGTTCTTAGCCCCCTTTATTATCTAAGTCTTGGATCTGCAAGGCCCATAGGAAGAGCCTTTTGACAATCATCCACAACGCTTTCATCTGCAATCTCTTTTGAAAAAGCAGGAATATGCTTTTCCTTATGAGCAATCTGTGTGGGGAATATCAGTCTGATATGGAATATTGTGAGGCCCGTTCATTACCAGCAGCCTCATTTCCAACATGGGCTAGTAGTAGCAGAAGGAGATACCAGTTTTCGTTTCTCATGGCAGTAGCTGTGAAAACACTGCCATTTCCCCGCTGTGACTGTCATCCAGTGAGGCCAGTGTGGATCCCAGCAGGAGTAAAAGACTATAAATACTATATAAATATTATAAAACATTGATGAAAGAAATTGAAGATGACATACACAACAAAAGGAAATATATTCAATGCTCATGAATTGGGAGAGACAGTATTGTTAAAATGTCCATGTTATCCAAAGCAATCTACAGATTTAATGCAATCTTTATCAAAATATCAACAGTGGGGCACCTGGATGGCTCAGTTAGCTAAGCGACCAACTCTTGGTTTTGGCTCAGGTCATGATCTCACAATTCATGAGTCCAAGCCCCATGTCAGGCTCTGCAGCTGGCATTGTGGAGCCTGCTTGGGATTCTCTCTCTCTCCCTCTCTCTTTGCCCTTCCCCTGGTTGCACTGTCTCTGTCTCTCTCAAAAATAAATAAATTAATTTAAAAAAAGACAAAAAGGTACCAACTGCATTTTTCACAGAACGAAAACACATAATCTAAAATTTATGTGGAACCACAAAAGACCCTGAATCACCAAAGCAATTTTGAAAAAGAACAAAACTGGAGGTATCACAATCTCAGATGCCAATATATATACTACAAAGCTGTAGTAATAAACACAGTATGGTCCTGGCACAAGAATAGACACATAGATCAATGGAACAGAATAAAGAGTTTGGAAATAAACCCATGCTTAGAGGGTCAATTAATTTACAACAAAGGAGGCAAGAATATGCATTAAGCAAAAGACATTTTCTTCAACAAATGGTACTGGGGAAACTAGACAGCTACATGCAAAAGAATGAAAATAGACTATTTTTTACATCATAAATAAAAATAATCTCAAATTGGATTAAAGACCTAAATGTTATACATGAAACCATAAAATTTCAGAGGAAAGCATAGGCAGTAATTTCCTTGACATAAGCTGTAGAAACAGGTTGCTAGATATGTCTCCTTTGGCAAGGGCAGCAAAAGCAAAATTAAATTATTGGGACTACACCAAAATAAAACACTTTTGCATAATGAAGGAAACCATCAACAAAACAAAAAGTCAATATACTGAATGGAAGAAGGTATTTGCAAATCTTGTATCCAATGAGAGGCTAATATCTAAAATATATAAATATCTTCTAGAACTCAATCCCCAAAAAAGCCTATCAGATTAAGAAATGGGCAGAAGACATGAATAGACATTTTTCCAAGGAAGACATACAGATGGCCCACAGACACATGAAAAGATACGCAACATCACTAATCATCAGGGAATTGCAAACCAAACCCACAATGAGATGTCACCATACAACTATCAGATGGCTAAAATCAAAGACAAGAAATAACAAGTGTTGGTGAGGATGTAGAGAAAATGGTACCCTTGTGCATTATTAGTGGGTATGCAAGCTGGTGTAGCCACTGTTGAAAATAGTATAGAAGATCCTCAAAAAATTAAAAAAAAATTAGATCCAGTAACTGTACCACCGGATGTTTGCACAAAGAAAACAAAAACTCTAATTCGTAAAGGTATATGCACCCCTGTGTCTATTGCAGCACTATTGACAATAGTCAAGATATGGACCCAACCCAAATGTTTATTCATAGATGGATGGGTAAAGAGAGTATAGGGGCACTTGGGTGACTCAGTTCTTTAAGCTTCTGACTTTGGCTCAGGTCAAGATCTTTTTTTTTTTTTTAATATTTTTTATTTCTAGGACAGAGAGAGAGAGAGAGACAGCGTGAGCAGGGGAGGGTCAGAGAGAGAGGGAGATACAGACTCTGAAACAGGCTCCAGGCTCTGAGCCGGCAGTCAGCACAGAGCCCGACGCGGGGCTCGAACCCACGAACCGCAAGATCATGACCTAAGTGAAAGTCGGATGCTTAACCGACTAAGCCACCCAGGCGCCCCGGCTCAGGTCAAGATCTTGAGTCCATGAGTTTGAGCCCCATGCCGACTCTGCACTGACAGCTTCGTGCCTGGAGTCAGCCTCAGATTCTGTGTCTTCCTCTCTCCCTGCCCCTTTCTTTCTCATCTGCTCATTCTCTCTCTCTCTCTCTCTTCCTCTCAAAAAGAAATAAACATTTAAAAACTCTTAAACATTTAAAAATTCATATATATATATACATATACATAGTGGAATATATGTATATATATACACTTATATAATGGAATATATAATACTATATATAGATTATATATATATATATATATATAATCTATATATAGTGGTATATTACTTAAGCAGCAAAAGGAATGAAATTTTACCATTAGCAACAGTATGGAAGGACCTAGAGGGTATAATACTAAGTGAAATAAGTCAATAAGAAAAAGACAAATTCCATATGACTTCACTCATACGTGGAACTTAAGAAACAAAACAAAGAAAAGAAAGAAACAAAAAAAATTAATGCTTGAAAATATTTTTGAATATATGTGAAAGGGGTATTCAAGAGATCCTACTTTTCATTTTCTAACATTTCTCAAGCAGGTCTGTTTTTAATTTCTTGGATCAATTTTCCAAATTCATTACTCAACAGTACTATTTCACCTATATCCTGGAGTCACATGATATATACTATTCTCTGTCAGGGTTTTCAAGGTCGTTAGTATTATACCCATATTACAAATGAAGCCTCTGAGACATAACAATAGTAAACAACTTGTTAATTGTCATTTAAATTGTGGGGCCTGAGTTCAAGCCTGGGAGTTTATGATACCACAGTCTATGCCCTTATCAATAAATACCAAGAGTGGGCTACAGGGGAAGCACACAGAAAAGCAGGAACTGCTGTATGTGAAAAACTTGAAGATGTGACAAGGAAACAGAGGTAATTTCAGGTGAGGGTAATCCACCCCCTCAGCAGGCTCAGAGAACTTGGAATCCTGGCCAACTCTGAGGCTGTGGTTCATCTGCTGGCCATCTTCATCTCCTCTAGAATTCCCAGGAGTCAGCACTTCAAGATTCATAGAAGCTTTAACAGCTTGGAAACTATAAAAACTTACCAACTTCTTCATCATCATGTACTGTCAGTGACATTGGACTGAATGGGCCAATATCCCTCCCAGGAAGGATAGTGAGACTCAGGAAACTTTTTGCATATCTAGGTCCAGTTCTGCTTGCTCTTTGTAAGCCCTATGGGTAATGTCAGGCTATGGCTGTAAATGACTCTCTTCAGACTAGTACCCAGATATCGATAGCTAAGACCACAGTCAGACATTCATAATCAACAGTATATTTCCCATTCAGTGTCCTCTTTTACTAGGATTACAATGATGTGATTAGAGCTACAGAAAAGTGGACAGGTGTTAGAGAGATTTGTGTAGTGAAATACAGAAGTCTTTGGGATCAACAAACTTGAGAACAGGGAAATGGAGGATTCCAGGATGAATCCAAAGGATTTATTTATCTGATTATTTTTATTTTTATTTACTTTTTTCTTTGAACAATTGATTAGAGAATGGTACCACTCGTGGAAAAAGGACATACAGAAGGAGGAGCAAGTTTGATATAAATAATGATAGTGAATTTTGGACCTGCTGATTTTGAGCTTCCCTGAGACATCTAAGTGAAACTGCTCAGCACACAGGCAGCTGGTTAAAGAGTGTGGAATTCTGGGAGAATCGGGCTATAGCTAGAGATTCAGGAATCACCTGTACATAGATGTTAAGTGAGTCAAAGAAAGAGGATGAGCTTAACTACAGATAGGTATAGTATGAAAATGATATGGGGCTGAGCAACACTTATGGTTAGGGCTAGGCAGAAATAAAAACCCAAAATGTTTAGAAAGCATTTTTAGACTTATTTTTTTTTTAATTCAGGGAATACTGCTTTTGGAAAATATGGAGTAACAGAAACCAGATTTATTCTTCCATCTGAAACAGCAAAAGAGAAGCCAAATATATTAAACAACAGTTTTCAAGGCATTTGACATCAGATAATATAGGATAATGACCCTGAGAGCTAACTACTTTGAGAAGGTTACAGATCAAAGTACGAAAAAAGGGAAATGAGACAGGGCATGGAGAACTCTCTCAGTTAAGGAGACAGGGAAGTCACAGATTACAGTTCCAGAGAATAGAGAGCTTCACGGGAAGAGAATCCCAGAGACTTTCAGAATCTTGGTTCTTCAGCAGAGTGTGGATCAGTACATACATGTGAAGATACTATCCAAGGCTATAGAAATGTCCACAAAAAAAATTAGAGGTTTCCCACACTACATACTTCGATTGCCCTTTGGAGCTCTATAAGTCACAGAATCCCCACTGAGCTGCTGACACTTGATCCAGACACATAAACCCCATCCCCATCTCCCTATCCTTTGGTGGTTCACTTTCCTTCCTCTCCTTCTGGGTAGTGGCCCATACACCACAACTAGACGGTTGAATGCTGGGAGAGAACTCCCCCATGCATCCCTATCAAAGCATCGCTCATATAAAGCTTTTTGCATGCTACTGCAACCTTATGCTTGTATGTGCTTGATGAGCCCTCAAATCCTTTGACCTTGCTAAAGGTGGTGATGAGGAAGAGAAAGGATTTGGGTCGTGATCAGGAGAATGTAAGTAACATCTGCAGGCCTGACCAGAAGAGGGGCAGGAGTGCATGGCCCTGGACTGGTGGCATTATTCTGGAGGAGTATCCAGACCCCATCCCTTGGGTTGAGGTGGCTAATGCGTTCCTTAACGTGACTAAAGACAAGGAAGTTTATATTCCTGCTCCTCTCAGGACTCCCAAACAGGGGGCTGTACTGCTTAACTGGGCCTCCA
>NW_024083199.1:6532-23849 GCF_003009895.1 Hyaena hyaena | reverse complement strand
TTTCTCTCTCCCTTTGCCTCTCTACCCTGCTTTTGTTCTCTCTCTTGCTCTCTCTCTAATATAAATTAATAAACAAACAAACAAATAAAAATACAACTAAAATAGACACAATTTTTAAAAGACCACAAAATAATAATTAAATCGATTAAGTCCTTATAATTCACTAAGCAATGTCCTAAGTGCTTTTTATGAGACATCACTTTTCCTTTCAACTTAAAAATATAGAAAATTTTTGACTCAATTACCAACGAGAAATTGGTGCCCAGGAAGATTAAGTAGCTTGCCTTAGATGACTCATCTGTTAAGTGTTGGAGCCAGAAATTAGAATGAAAGAGCCAAGCTCCAAAGGTAAGCTTTACTTATCCATATGGCTATGGTAAGGATTACAGAGGACAGTGCTAGGGACATGCTTGGTACAAGAGCTGCCATAAACTAGCCATACTAATAGTGGAAGCCATAGTAAGAGTGTAGCAGCAGTAACAGCAGTCGTAGCAATAGCAATAGTAGTAGCAGCAGCAGCAATACTAGTAGAAGTGATACTAACAGTGACAGCAACATTAGTAGTGGAAGCAACAGCCATGCTAGTAGCAAGAGCAGAAGTCATAGTAGAAGTAGTGGAAAGAGAAGCAATAGTAATAGCAATAGCACCGGTAATACTATGACTAGCAGTAGAAGTAGCAGAAGCAGCAAAGGAGATACTACTACCATTAGTAGTAGCGATAGTAATGGTAGTGATAAAAACAACAGTGCTAGTGATAGCATTAATAGTAGTAGCAGCAGTAATGCTATCAGTAGTACTAGCAGGAGTAGCAGCAGTAACAGGAGTAGCAGCAATACTAGTGTTACTAGTAGAAGAGACCACAGTAATAGTATCAGTAATATCAGTAGTGGTAGCCACAGTACTAATACTAGACTAGTAATGACTAGTAGTAATGGTAGTAGAAATAGCAGGAACAATAATAGCAGTAGTGACAGCAGCAGGAATAGTAGTAATAGTAGCAGTAACGGTAGGAGTAGTACTAGCTGTAGTAATTGTAATAGAAGCACAGCAGTAATAGCAATAGTAGTTGTGGCTATAGTAACAGCAGTAACAGCAGTACTAGTAGTAGCGGAGCAGTTGTAGCAATGGTAGTACCAGTGCAGCAACAGCAATCCTATTAGTAATCATGCTACTGGTAGCAATAGCGGTAACCATGGTAACGGCAGTAGTAATCACAGTAGCAGCAGCGACACTAATAGCCCAGTAGTCATGGCGGCAGCACTATGGGAGTCGGAGCAGCGCTGGTGGCTCTCTTTTGCTGGCAGCTCTTACTTGGATATCTGCTTCCGCGTGGTCTTGAGGGCTGAGATGGTTCTGTCGGCCATTCCGCCGTAGCAGAGGGCCAGCTCCTTCACCTGCACGGTTCCCGGGTGGAACAGGACCCTCATGCCGCTGGTCACCTTGGCTATGTCGTCTTCTCTCCTGGAGGCCTGCTTAAATGCTGAGAAATACTCACCCTAAAAAATAAGAGAAAGGTTCCCGCTTGCTCCCTTGTTTGGCCAGGACTGCAGAGGGTGAGGCTGAAGCATGGGGGTAAAAGGGGAGGTGAGGGGACAATGTCGTCACAAGGGGCCGCTGGTGGCACTCAAAGATGTGGCCAGCACTGTCCCATTCTCAGGACGAGTTCCAGATAACACTCTCAGAGTGTTCTCCACCCAGGAAAGGGTCGAGATTTCTCCTGTGAGTGAGGAAAATTGAAAGTCAGGGAAAAGGAGAACGGGGTTCTCTCAACCAACAGCTGGGAAGAGGAAAGACATTTTCACAAAGGTTCCTCAGAGGCCCGCAGCCCCCAGGCTTCCCATCCTGGTGCCCAGTGTCAGAGCCCACCCAGCCTCTCAGGCTGTGCCGAAACCTCTGGCGACCTAACTGCCTCTCAAGCCGACACCGCGAGATGCCACCGGGTGTTAGGAACACCCCTTCAGCCGGCCACCTGTGCGCCTGCTCTCTCTAGCTTGTCTCCCACTGCTCTATTGTCTATGGGTAGAAACCTTGCTTCCTGAAAGAATGAATCACAATGTGAAATCACACCGTGAAACACTAGCTGCCTTTGTGCTTTGAACAAACACTTCCCCCTGGGGTGCAGGCAGGTCCTGTCTTTCAGGAGAGGTGGGGAGCATGAGTGACTTTCCAGGTAAGAACCATCTGATAGCAAGCCCTTTCGGGCCACGTTCTGCTTGAGGTCTGAACCCACCTTGACTGCACAAATCATGATTAACATCAACAGCAGAGGCTGAAGGGAAGGCTTTTTGGAGAAAACACGGTGAAGCTCAGTGTGGACATCCAGACGGGCCACAGCGTCTGTTGGAAGAAGCCATTGGGGCTTCTCCCGACCATACAGCTGGTCCAGACTCCTGATGTCAGACACGGCCCTGGGCCGGTGAGCCCAGAGTCTAGGCTTGGTTCTGGAACAGGACCGTGCCAGTCCAGAGACGTTGCTACTGCGGTGTCACGAAGCATCAGTGTCAGATAGGCAGCTATTCTTTCTTGATAAATCTTTCCTAATTCTGGGCATTAAAATCTCCTTTCTTTTATGAAATGTTTTTTGTTTTTGAAGATATTTTTTAACTTTATTTATGTTTGAGAGAGGAGGAGGGGCAAGATGGCAGAAAAGTAGAGAGCTCTGTACCTTGCACTCACCCCCATATCTTGCATGGAGAAAACCTGAAGCCATAGGAACCCTTAAAAAATCCAGGAGTTTGGGAGGAAAAGGAGACAGAGTCCACTGAGAAAACCTTCTAATGTGAGCGCGAACTGGGGAAGATTAAATCGGTCTGGGACCAGAGACGCAGAGGGATGGGGGCAATCCCCCTCTGTAGGGAGTGAGAGGGGAAAGAGAGAGGCTGAAACTGCTCAAGACATGGTCCTTATCTCTGGGAAACAGAAAAACCTCCACTCGCGACACAGAGAGACCCGGTATCCAGCTCTCCAGCTGACCCTAAGCGGGACGCACTTCTCCAAAATAATCCCTGGGATAACAACTCACTGCACACCAAATCCCTGCTTGCCAACTCCCTGCACATGCCAACTCAACCTGGAGGGGCCGCGAACCGACCCGGCCATTGTGATTCTGGCTCAGCTGGATCCCTAGATGGGAGGGGAAGGGCTTAAAACTGGGAGATTTGCCTGCGAGTTCGTGTTTTGGGAGACAAGACACAGAGGGACCTGGTTTCCTGCTCTCCAGCTGACCTGAGGCAGGAAGCACTCATCCCAGGCGACCCCCGTCCTTGCTCGCCATCCCGACCTGGAGGAGACGGGAGCAGCGGCTTCTGGCTCAATAACCAGGAGGTAGGCAAGAGGCTCTGAATTGCCCTGAGGGGATCGTCTACAAGTTTGTGTCCACGTCAATTTCAGTGGGGCGCGCGGACTGGGATTTGGAAATGAGGCCTGGCCTGGGATATAGGGCGCAACCCACCTTGGCTGCGCCCCTGGCATGGGGAGTTTACACACCCAAAAAAGTGAGTTGCAGCGCATGGTTCAAGAAGAGACTGGAGTGCCACCACTCTTCTCCCCACAATCACCAAGAAAGAAGTCCCTCATGAAGCATTGGATCAAACCACGCCCATCACTGCTAAAGAACTGCCCTCCCCCCCCCTTTTTTTTAATCAGAGGACTGACCTGATTAATTCTGGTTACTGGCTTGCTTAAACAGTCACATTTAATCCATTCTCTAGATGTAAATTCTACACCTACCTACCTTTTCATCTCTCTCTCAGGAGAAATCAGACGATATAGTTTCTCTGGATAACACCAGCGTCTTTCTCTCACCTCTTCAACCATATTCCACCCTTTCAATCTTCGAAAAAAGCTTCTTATCCCTTCTCCATGTTCATTCATTTTCCAATTTTGCCTCATCCCTGCCCTGTCATCTCTCTCTTTCTCTATGTTCTTCAACCAGCACTGCATACACCTGGCTATTTAATTGTAGGTGGGAAATCTGGTTATATCCTTTAATATGTTCTTTGTCAATTGGGTTTCTTCTTTTTTCCTTTTCTTCTTTTTGACTTTTTTATGCATTTCTATTTTCTATTATTCGTTTTCCCTCCTCCCTCTTTTCTCTTTACTTTTTCGTTTTCCCTCCCAGTTTGCGTGTTACTTGGATTTGTCTGTGTGTCTGTATGCCTCTGTTCCTCATGTATTTGTCTGTTTGTTTTCTTCTCCAGGGCTACCTCAAGAAACAAGCCAAAGTACACATGGTGGAGAGTCCTAAATACCACTACCAGTAGGAAAATAAAATAACCAAGGTCTCAACAAGAGAGACCAAGAGACACCATTCAAAGAACACTTTCTGAAAGGATAGGCCCGGGACAGTCAAAGAGTCTTCTTAGGTACAGCAGTGCTCACAGGTGCAAAGAGCATAACAAGTCTTTAAAACTAACAAGAGATAGAAAGCTAACCAATATGACAAAATGAAAGAGCTCTCCTCCAAAGAAATTCCAAGAAGAATTGACAGCTAAAGAACTGTTCCAAATAGGTATAAGTAGCATAACTGAACAAGATTTTAGAACAATAACCATAAAAGTAATCAATGGGCTTGAAAAAGCATAGAGGATATCAAAGAAACTATGACTATAAACAGCATGGAGCTTAAAAATAGGTATGATGAATTTAAAAATGTGATAAATGAGAAACATAATAAACTGGAGGCGTCCAATGCATGGACTGAAGAGGCAGAAAGGAGAATAAGTGATTTAGAAAACACCATTATAGAGAAAGAAGTAACTGAGAAAAAAGAGACAAACTGATCCAGGAACATGAAAGAAGAGTTTGAGAGCTCAGCGATACAGTCAAATGGAACAATATCCATATCATAGGAATCCCAGAATAGGAGGAGAGAGGGAAAGGTGCTGAAGGAATCCTGGAACAAATTTTGGCAGAGAACTTCCCCAACCTGGGGAAGGAGGTAGATGCTGAAATCCAAGAGGAACAGAGAACTCACCTCAGACATAATTTGAATCGATCTTCTGCACAACATATCATAGTAAAAATGGCTAAATATAAGGTCAAAGAGAGAATCTTGAAAGCAGCTAGGGAGAAAAGGGCCCTATCATACAAAGGGAAACCTATCAGAATAGTGACAGGCCTATCTACTGAAACTTAGCAGGCCAGATAGGAATGGCAGGAGAGATTCAATGTGATGAACAGTAAAATATGCAGCAGCAAGCCTGTCATTCGGAATAGAAGGAGAGATAAGAGTCTTTCCAAATAAACAAAAATTGAAAGAATTTGCACCAAAAGCCAGCCCTACAAGAAATCCTGAGGGGGACTCTCTAAGGGAAGTGTTGCAAGGAAAGAAGATACGACAGACACCACGACAAGCATGAATCCCACAAAGGACACAATGTCTCTAAACCCACATATTTCAATAATAACACTGAATGCAAATGGGCTGAATGCTCAAATCAAAAGACATAGGGTAGCAGAATGGATAAAAAACCTAAATACATCTATTTGCTGTCTACAAGAAACACATTTTAGACTGGAAGATACCTTCAGATTAAAAGTAAGGGGATGGATAAATATATATCTTGCTACTGTAAATCAATAGAAAGCTGGAGTTTCTATACTTATATCAGACAAACTGGACTTTAAATTAAAGACAATAACAAGAGATGAAGAAGGGCATTATATAATAATTACAGGGTCTATCCATCAGGAAGAACTAACAATCATAAATGTCTATGCACCGAATATGGGAGCACCTAAATATTTAAAACAATTAATCACAAAAAGAAACAATCTTATAGACAAGAATGTGCTAAGAGTAGGGGACTTTAATACTCCACTTACAGCAATAGATATTTCAACCAGACAGAAAATCACTAAAGAAACAATGGACTTGAATGACACATTGGACAAGATGGATCTGAGAGATATATTTAGAATTATACATCCTGAGGCGATGGAATTCACTTTCTTCTGAAGTGTGCATGGCACATTCTCCAAGATAGATCACATACTGGGACATAAAGCAGCCCTCAATAAATATAAAAGAATTGAGATCATACCAAGCACACTTTCAGATCATAATGCTTTGAAACTTGAAATCAATCACAGGAAGAAGTCTGGATACCTCCAAAAACATGGACGTTAAAGAACACCCTACTAAAGAATGAATGGGCCAATAAGGCAATTAGACAAGAAATTTTAAAATATATGGAAACAAATGAAAATGAAAATACAAGAATCCAAACTCTATGGGATGCGGCAAAGGCTGTCCTAAGAGGAAAGTACATTGCACTCCAGGCCTATTTCAAGAAATTAGAAAAAGCGCAGGTGCAAAGTCTAACAGCTCACGTAAAGGAACTAGAGGTAGAGCAACAAGAGCACTCCAAACCCAGTAGGAGAAGAGAAGTGTAAAAATCAGGGCAGAAATAAACAATATAGAAACCAAAGAAACAATTGAATGGATCAATAAAACCAAGAATTGGTTTTTTGAAAAAATAAACAAAATTGACAAACCTCTAGCCAGGCTTTTCAAAAAGAAAAGAGAGAGCACTCAAATAGATAAAATCATGAATAAAAATGTACTTATTACCACCAATCCCTCAGAAATAAAAGCAATTATCAGGGAATACTATAAAAAATTATATGGCAATAAATTGGACAACATAGAAGAAATGGACAAATTCCTAAACACACACTCACTAATTCACATGGGAAGAGAGAGAAAATCTGAACAAATCCATAACTAGTGAAGAAATCGAATCAGTTATTAAAAATCTCCCAACAAATAAGAGCCCTGGACATGATGGCTTCTCTGGGGAATGTTACCAAATGTTTAAAACAGAATTAATACCAATTCTTCTCAAGCTATTACAAAAATTAGAAATCGAAGGAAAACTTCTGGACTCATTTTATGAAGTCGGTATCACTCTGATTCCCAAGTCAGAGAGAGATCCAGTAAAAAAAGACAACTACAGGCCAATATCCTTGATGAATATGGATGCAAAAATCCTCAACAAAATACTTGTAAACAGAATCCAACAGCACATAAAAAGAATTATCCACCAAGATCAAATGGGATTCATTCCTGGGTTACAGGGCTGGTTCAATATTCACAAATCAATGAATGTGATACATTACATCAGCAAAAGAAAAGAAAAAAACCATATGATCCTGTCGATAGATGCAGAAAAAGCATTTGACAAAATACAGCATCCCTTTTTAATAAAGACCCTAGAGAAAGTTGGGATAGAAGGAACGTACTTAAACATCATAAAAGCTATCTATGAGAAGCCCTCAGTGAACATCACCCTCAATGGGGAAAAACTGAGAGCTTTCCCCCTGAGATCAGGAACATGACAGGGATGTCCACTCTCACCACTGTTGTTTAACATAGTGCTGGAAGTCCTAGCATCAGCCATCGGATATCAAAAGAAAATAAAGGGCATCAGAATAGGCAAAGAAGTCAAACTTTCACTTTTCGCAGACGATGTGATACTCTACATAGAAAACCGGACAGACTCCAGCAGAAGTCTACTAGAACTGACCCAAGAATTCAGAAAAGTTGGAGGGTACAAAATCAACATACAGAAATCTGTTGCATTTTTATACACAAATAATGAAACAATAGAAAGAGAAATCAAGAAACTGATTCCATTCACAATTGCACAAAAAACCATAAAATACCTAGGAATAAACCTAACCAAGGATGCAAGAGATCTGTATGATGAAAACTATAGAAAACTTATGAAGGAAATTGAAGAAGACATAAAGAAATGGAAAAACATTCCATGCTCATGGAGTGGAAGAATAAATATAGTTAAAATGCCATTACTACCCAAAGCAATCTACGCATTCAATGCAATTCCAATCAAAAATGCACCAGCATACTTCTCAAAACTAGAACAAACTATCCTAAAATTTGTATGGAACCACAAAAGACCCGAATAGCCAAAGTAATATTGCAGAGTAAAATCAAAACGGGAGGTATCACCATCTCAGACTTTAGCCTCTACTACAAAGCTGTCATCATCAAAACAGTATGGGATTGGCACAAAAACAGACACATAGACCAATGGAATAGAATTGAGAACTCAGAATTAGACCCAAAAGTATACAGCCAACTAATCTTTGAGAAAGCAGGAAAGAATATCCAATGAAAAAAAGACAGCCTCTTTAACAGATGGTGCTGGGAGAACTGGACAGCAACATGCAGAGGAATGAAACTAGATCATTTTCTCACACCATACACAAAAATAAACTCAAAATGGATAAAGGACCTGAATGGGAGACAGGAAACCATCAAAACCCTAGAGGACAAAGCAGGAAACAATCTTCTGTAACTCCACCGCAGCAATTTCTCACTTGACACATCCCCAAAAGAAAGGGAATCAAGAGCAAAAACGAACTATTGGGACCTCATTAAAATTAAAAGCCTCTGCAAAGGAAAGGAAATAATCCATAAAACTAATAGGCAACTGACAGAATGGGAAAAGAGAGTTGCAAATGACATATCAGATAACAGGTTAGTATCCAAAATCTATAAGGAACACACCAAACTCCACACCCTATAAACAAACAACCCAGTGAAGTAATGGGCAGAAGATATGAACAGACACTTCTCCAAAGAGGACATCCAGATGGCCAACAGAGACATGAAACGATGCTCAGCATCCCTCCTCATCAGAGAAATACAAATCAAAACCACACTGAGATACCACCTCACGCCACTCAGAGTGGCTAAAATGAGCAAATCAGAGGACTCTAGATGCTGGCGAAGATGTGCAGACAAGGGCACCCTCCTAAACTGTTGGTGGGAATGTAAACTGGTACAGCCCCTCTGGAAAACAGTGTGGAGGTTCCTCAAAAAATTAACAATAGAACTCCCCTAGGATCCAGCAATAACACTGCTAGGAATTTGCCCAAGGGATATAGGAGTGCTGATGCATAGGAGCACATGTACCCCAATGTTCATAGCAGCACTCTCCACAATAGCCAAAACATGGAAAAGAGCCTAAGTTTCCATCAACGGACAAATGGATCAAGATGTGGTTTATCTATACAATGGAATACTACATGGCAATGAGAAAGAATGAAATCTGGCCACGTGTAGCAACATGGATGGACCTTGGGGGTTTTATGCTGAGCGAAATAAGTCAGGCAGAGAAGGATAGATACAATATGTTTGCATGTATAGGAGGATTAGGAGGAACTTAACGGAGGAGTGTGGGGGAGAAGAAGGGGGGAAATAGTGAGGGAGAGGGAGGAAGCAAACCATGAGAGACTCTTGAATGCTAAGAACAAACTAAGGACTGATGGGTGTGTTTGGGGAGGGGAGATGGGCATGGAGGAGGGCACTTGTGTGGATGAGCATTGGGCGTTATATGGAAACCAACTTGACAATAAACAATTCGTAAAAAAGAGAGAGAGAGAGAGAGAGACAGAATGAGCAGAGGAGAAATGGACGTGGGGGGGGGGGGGACAGGACAGAGGATCTGAAGCAGGCTCTGTGCTGACAGCAGAGAGCCCGATGTGGGACTTGAACTCATGAACTTGAACTCATGAGACCATGACCTGAGCTGAAGGCAGAAGGTTAACTGACTGAGCCACCCAAGGACCCCCATGAAATATTTTTAGTGAATGTCTCTATCCGGCAAAATATAAACTGGACAGAGCTATTCCTGTTCCCTCCTCCCTTCTCCAACTCATAATTAAAAAGAGGAAAATTTACTGATCTGTGAAATACTAAAACTCTGGGAATCACTGCTCAAAATGGTCTATAAGGACAAGCTAGAAAATCATTAAGAAACCTCCTCTGGGACATCGTGGCTCTAATTTAATTAGCATTCTCATTAAGGAGGCCAAAATTAGCAAGGGCAAACGTGCCTTGTAACACTCGCTCAAGCGCTAGCTGGGTAAAACTCCTAGTACTCTCCCTTACAGCTGGTTCCCGGCCTCACACAGATCACTTTCCTACAGGGCCCATTATGGAATGTTAGCTGATGAGGGAGGAGAGAAGCACCCCAGATGAAGACACCGCAGGCCCCCAGGGACAACAGCGAGGCAGCCAGAAGCACCCAGACCTGCCTGAACAGGAAAGATAAACCACCCATAAGCAGAAAGCCAGCCAAGCCCACTCAGAGCAAGGTCAGCAAATAAACACCTCATCAGCATGTGTGGGCCTGACCTACAGGCAGCTCTCCGTTCAGCATGCAAACCCCGGTCTCCCCTGACCTGGGAAGGAATGCTTGGCAGCTGGACGTGATCCTTGAGATCATGTCGCTGGCTACCAGACAGAGATCCCCGCTGCTTTCCGGACACCTGCCGTGAACCTTATGAATTCTTGATTTCCATCCTCACCATAATCTGCACGGTAGGTAACACTGTGCCCATTTTACAGATGAAGAAACCTAGGCTCAGAAATCTGAATTGATTTGCCCAGGATCACATGCCATGAGTCCGTGGCACGCCCTGCCCCCTAACCTGGAAGTCTTCATTGTCCAGAGAGAAATATGGCTTGTTAAAGGCAATGTTCAGAGACTTTGTTAAAATTGCATGATGCTGAGAGTAGGGCAAGATGGCGGAGAAGTAGGACGCTCCATACATCTCATTCGCCCCCATATCTCACACAGAGAAGGCCTGAGCCATAGGAACCCTTACAGAATCCAGGAGTTTGGGAGGAAAAGGAGACAGAGTCTACTGAGAAAACCTTCTTAGGTGAGTGTAAACTGGGGAAGATAAAATTGGGCTGGGACCAGAGACACGGGGGGCGGGGGGCGATCCCCCTCTGTTAGGAGCCGCAATGAGTCTAGGGGGGGAAAAGAGTGGCCAAAATTGCTCAAGACAATGTCCCTGTTGCTGGAGAAGAGAAAAACCTCCTCTTGGGACACAGAGGGACCTAGTTTTCTGCTCTTCAGCTGACCCTAGGTGGGACGCACGTGTCCCAGGCGATCCCAGGGAAACTGCTCTCCGCGTGCCAGCTCAACCTGGAGTGGACGCTCGCCGGCCGCGCCTTTGTGCTTCTGGCTCTGTTGGATCCCTAGGGGGGAAGTGAAAGGCTTAAAACATCTAAGAGAGAGATTTGCCTGTGAGTTTATGTTTCGGCGATGGGACACAGAGGGACCTGGTTTCCTGCTGTCCAGCTGAGTCTAGGCAGAATGTACTCGTCCCAGGTGACTCCCAGATGAAACTGCTCCTCACTCGTCAGCTCGACCTAGTGGAGATGGGAGCAGTGGCTCCTGGCTCGATACCCAGGGGGAAGGCGAGAGGCTTGAAACGGCCCTGAAGGGCTCGACTGAGTGTTTATATGTCAGGCAATTTCAATGGGGTGCACAGACTGAGATCTGGAACAAGGCCTGGCCTAGGATATAGAGCACAGCCACCTTGGCTACGCCCCTGGCACAGAGAGTTTACATACCCAAAATAAGTAGTTGCAATGCTTGGTTCAAGAAGGGACTGGGGTACAGCCACTCTTTGCCTGACAACCACCAAGGCAGGACTCCCGCAGGATGCACTGGACCACATCACGCCCATCCCTGCTAGAGAGCTGCCCTCTTCCTCTTTTTTTTTTTTTTTTTTTTCCTGGAGCCGGGGCAAGACCAACATGGATGCACTGCCCTGATTAATTCTGGTCACTGGCTTGCTTGAACAGTCACATGTAATCCATTCTCTAGATGTAAATTCTACACATACCTACCTTTTCAACTCTTTCTCTGAAGTTATCAGACTATACAGTTTTTCTGGATAGCATCATCATCATTTCTTTTGCCTCTTTTCCAACCATATTCCACTCTTTCACTCTTTGAAAAAACCCTCTTATTCCTTCTGCCTGCTCATTTCAATTCCAATTTGGCTTCATCCCCACCATGTCTTTTCTTTCTTTCTCTATGCTCTTCCACCAGCACTGCATACACCTGGCTATTTATTTCTAGCTGGGAAATAAATAGTTTAAATGCTTTAAACTGTTCTTTACCTATTGGGTTTCATCATTTTCCTTTTCTTCTTTTTTTCTTTTTTATGTATTTTTATCTCTGATTATTTGCCCTCCCTCCTTCCTCTTTTCTTTTCTATTTTCTTTTTCGTTTTCCCTCTCGATTTGCAGGTTTGTTGGATTTGTCTGTGCATCTGTGTGCCTCTATTCGCTGTGTGTTTGTCTGTCTGATTTCTTCTCCAGGGCTACCTCAAGAAACAAGCCAAAGTACACATGGTGGAGAGTCCCAAATACCACTACAAGTAGGAAAATAAAATAACCAAGGTCTCAACAGGAGAGACCAAGAGATAACATTCAAAGAACACTTTCTGAATGGACAGACCCTGGACAAAGAGCCTTCTTTGGTACAGGCGCTCACAGGTGCAGAGAGCATAACAAGCTTTAAAAACTAACAAGAGACAGAAAGCTACCTAAATGACAAAATGAAAGAGCTCTCCTCCAAAGAAATTCCAGGAAGAAATGAGAGCTAAAGACCTGCTCAAAACAGATATAAGCAACATAACTGAACAAGGATTTAGAACAATAATCATAAAATTAATCGCTGGGCTTGAAAAAAGATGGAGGACAGCAGAGAAACTATGGCTACAAACACTATGGAGCTTAAAAATAGTTATGATGAATTTTAAAATGCGATAAATGAGATACATAATAAATTAGAGGCCTCCAATGCAGGGATTGAGAGGCAGAAAGGAGAATAAGTGATATAGAAAAAGAAGAAACTGAGAAAAAGAGACATAAACTGATCTAGGAACATGAAAGAAGAGTTTCAGAGCTCAGTGATATAATCAAGCGGAACAATATCCGTATCATAGGAATCCCAGAAGTGGAAGAGAAAGGGAAAGGTGCAGAAGGAGTCTTGGAACAAATTATAGCAGAGAACTTCCCAACCTGGGGAAGGAAGTAGATGCTGAAATTCAAGAGGCACAGAGAACGCCCCTTAGATATGAATTGAATCGATCTGCACGACATATCATAGTGAAACTGGCAAAATATAAGGACAAAGAGAGAATGTTGAAAGCAACTAGGGAGAAAAGGGCCCTAACATACAGAGGGAAACCTATCAGAGTGATGACAGACCTATGTACTGAAACTTGGCAGGCCAGGTAGGAATGGAGGAGAGATTCAATGTGATGAACAGAAAAAATATGCAGCCAACAATCCTCTGTCCAGCAAGCCTGTCATTCAGAATAGAAGGAGAGATAAAAGTCTTTCCAAATAAACAAACATTGAAAGAATTTGCCAACACTAAACCAGCTCTACAAGAAATCCTGAGGGGGATTCTCTGAGGGAAATGTTGCAAGGAACGCAAGATACCAGAGACACCACCACAAACATGAATCCCTCAAATGACACAATGACTCTAAACCCATATATTTCAATAAAAACACTGAATGTAAATGGACTAAATGCCCCCAATCAAAAGACATAGGGTAGCAGAATGGATAAAAAAACAAAATCCATCTATTTGCTGTCTACAAGAAACTCATTTTAGACTGGAGGACACCTTCAGATTGAAAGTAAGGGGATGAAGAAATATCTATCATGCAACGGGAAGTCAAAAAAAGCTGGAGTAGCTATATTTATATCCGACAAACTTGACTTTAAAGTAAAGACCGTAACAAGGAGTGAAGAAGGGCATTATATAATAATTACAGGGTCTATCCATCAGGAAGAGCTAACAATTATAAATATCTACGCACCAAATATGGGCGCACCTAAATTCATAAAACAATCACAAACAGAAACAGTCTTATCGATAAGAACGTGCTAATAGCAGAGGACTTTAATATTCCACTTACAGCAAAGGAGAGATCAATTAGATAGAAAATCAATCAAGACACAATGGACTTAAATGACACATTGGACCTGATGGATTTGACAGATATATTTAGAACTCTACATCCTGAGCCAGGGAATTCACATTCTTCTCAAGTGCGCATGGTACATTCTACAAGACAGATCACATACAGGGACATAAAGCAGCCCTCAATAAATATAAAAGAATTGAGATCATACCATGCACACTGTCAGAACACAGTGCTATGAAACTCGAAATCAATCACAGGAAGAAGTCTGGAAAACCCCAAAAAACATGGAGGTAAAAGAACACCCTATTAAAAAACGAATGGGCCAATCAGGCAATTAGAGAAGAAATTTAAAAATATATGGAAACAAATGAAAAATGAGAATACAATAATCCAAACTCTATGGGATGCGGCGAAAGCAGTCCTAAGAGGAAAATACATTGCACTCCAGGCTTATTTCAAGAAATTAGAAAAAGTGCAAGTGTAAAACCTAACAGCACACCTAAAAAACTAGAAGAGAGCAACAAGAGCCCCCAAAACCCAGTAGAAGAATAGAAATATAAAAATCAGGACAGAAATAAACAATATAGAAACCAAAGAAGTAGTTGAACAGATCAATGAAACCAAGAATCGGTTTTTTGAAAAAATAAACAAAATTGACAAACCTCTCGCCAAGCTTCTCAAAAAGAAAAGGAGAGCACTCAAATAGACAAAATCTAATGGAAATGAACTGATTACAACCAACTCCTCAGAAATATGAGCAATTATCAGGGAATACTATGAAAAACTATCGCCAACAAACTGGACAACTTAGAAGAAATGGACAAATTCCTAAACACATACTCACCACCAAAATTCACACGGGAAAAGATAGAAAGCCTGAACAGACCCATAACAACTGAGGAAATTGAATCAGTTATCAAAAATCTCTCAAGAAATAAGAGCCCAGGGCCAGATAGCTTCCCTGTAGAATTTTACCAGACATTTAAAACAGAATTACTACCCATTCTTCTCAAACTATTCTAAAAAATAGAAATCGAAGGAAAACTTCTGGACTCATTTTATGAAGCCAGAATTACTCTGATTCCCAAGCCAGACAGGGACCCAGTAAAAAAGGAGAACTACAGACCAATATCCTTGATGAATACGGATGCAAAAATCCTCAACAAGATACTTGCAAATCGAATTCAATAGCATATAAAAATAATTATCCACCAAGATCAAGTGGGATTCATTCCTGGGTTACAGGGCTGGTTCAATATTCGCAAATCAATCAATGTGATACATCACAACAGCAAAAGAAAAGAAAAAAATCATATGATCCTGTCGATAGATGCAGAAAAAGCATTTGACAAAATACTGCATCCCTTCTTAATAAAGACCCTAGAGAAAGTCAGGATAGAAGGAACTTACTTAAACATCATAAAAGCCATCTATGAGAAGCCTTCAGCTATCATCATCCTCAACGGGGAAAAACTGAGAGCTTTCCCCCTGAGATCAGGAACACGACAGGGATGTCCACTCTCACCACTGTTGTTTAACATAGTGCTGGAAGTCCTAGCATCAGCCATCAGACATCAAAAGGAAATAAAAGGACATAGAAAACCCGACAGACTCCAGCAGAAGCCTACTAGAACTGATCCATGAATTCAGCAAAGTTGCAGGGTACAATATCAATGTACAGATATCTGTTGCATTTTATACACCAACAATGAAGCAACAGAAAGAGAAATCAAGAAACTGATCCCATTCACAATTGCACAAAAAACCATAAAATACCTAGGAATAAACCTAACCAAGGATACAAGAGATCCATAGGATGAATACTATAAAAAAAAACTTATGAAGGAAATAGAAGAAGACACAAAGTAATGGAAAAACATTCCATGCACATGGATTGGAATAATAAATATAGTTAAACTGCCATTACTACCCAAAGCAATCTACACATTCAATGCAATCTCAATCAAAATTGCACCAGCATACTTCTCAAAACTAGAACAAACTGTCCTAAAATTTGTATGGAACCACAAAAGACCCCAAACAGCCAAAGTAATATTGAAGAAGAAAACGAAAACAGGAGGCATCACCGTCCCAACATTAGCCTCTACTACAAAGCTGTCATCATCAAAACAGTATGGGATTGGCACAAAAACAGACACATAGACCAATGGAATAGAATTGAGAACTCAAAATTGGACCCAAAAGTATACAGCCAACTAATCTTTGAGAAAGCAGGAAAGAATATCCAATGGAAAAAAGACAGCCTCTTTAACAGATGGTGCTGGGAGAACTGGACAGCAACATGCAGAGGAATGAAACTAGATCATTTTCTTACACCATACACAAAAATAAACTCAAAATGGATAAAGGACCTGAATGGGAGACAGGAAACCATCAAAACCCTAGAGGACAAAGCAGGAAACAACCTTCTGGACCTTCACCGCAGCAATTTCTCACTTGACACATCCCCAAAAGAAAGGGAATCAAGAGCAAAAACGAACTATTGCGACCTCATCAAGATTAAAAGCTTCTGCACAGCAAAGGAAACAATCCATAAAATTAATAGGCAACTGACAGAATGGGAAAAGAGAGTTGCAAATGACATATCAGATAAAGGGTTAGTATCCAAAATCTGTAAGGAACTCACCAAACTCCACACCTGAAAAACAAATAATCCAGTGAAGTCATGGGCAGAATACATAGACAGACACTTCTCCAAAGAGGACATCCAGATGGCCAACAGACACATGACATGATGCTCAGAGTCCCTCATCATCAGGGAAACACAAATCAAAACCACACTGAGATACCACCTCACGCCACTCGGAGTAGCTAAAATGAGCAAATCAGAGGACTCTAGATGCTGGCGAGAATGTGCAGAAAAGGGCACCCTCCTACACTGTTGGTGGGAATGTAAACTGATGCAGCACCTCTGGAAAAGTGTGGAGATTCCTCAAAAATTAACAATAGAACTCCCCTAGGACCCAGCAATAACACTGCTAGGAATTTACGCAAGTGATACAGAGTGTTGATGCATAGGTGCACATGTACCCTAATGTTCATATCGGCACTCTCCACAAGAGCCAAAACACGGAAAGAGCCTAAGTGTTCATCAACGGATGAATGGATCAAGAAGATGTGGTTTATCTATACAATGGAATACCTAAGGCAATGAGAAAGAATGAAATCTGGCCACGTGTAGCAACATGGATGGACCTTGGGGGTTTTATGCTGAGCGAAATAAGTCAGGCAGAGAAGGATAGATACCATATGTTTGCATTTATAGGAGGATTAGGAGGAACTTAACGGAGGAGTGTGGGGGAGAAGAAGGGGAGAAATAAAGGGGAGGGAGGAGGCAAACCATGAGAGACTCTTGAATGTTGAAAACCAAGTGAGGACTGATGGGTTTTGTGGGGGAGGAGATGGGGGGTGATGGGCATGGAGGAGGACACTTGTGGGGATGAGCACTGGGTGTTATATGGAAACCAACATGACAATAAACTATTAAGAAATGGGGGGAAATGTTGCATGATGCTA
>NW_024083199.1:0-4786 GCF_003009895.1 Hyaena hyaena | reverse complement strand
AGTCAACAGCTCTACCCCTCCTGCCTCTCTGGGGTGTCCACCTCTGGTTCTCCCCCTGACTCTGAGAGGCAGTCCAACACTCGATTTGGCTCAAACTCTCATCCATTTGCTGATTGCTCTGGCCAAGCTCAGGAACAAGGTGGGCAGAAGGCTCCAATATGCCAACATCAGGTATAAAGACTGAGGTGCATAGTGTGTGTTTCCAAGAGCAACCCGCAGGCCACCTTCTCCAGAAGCACCTTTGGGGCTCCATCCCAGCCCTACGGAGTCAGAATCTCTGAGCATGGGGGCCAGGATTCTGTAATTTTAACCAGCACCTCAGACAGTTCGAGCACTAGAGTTTGAGATGCACTGGGTCCTCAGCAGACCACAGACTGGCACATCTACCTGTTACAGAAGGCCCCGTGCCCTGAGCCTTGAGGGCTCCTGAACAGGGACTCACCGCCACAGACTTGACCTGCTTCCCAGCAAACCAGCGCAGCTGCTCCAAGACACCTTTGAACACCTCTGTTTTGTAGGCACAAAGTTTGTCAACTGCATCGACCAGTGTCTTTTCCACAAGGCTCAAGGGACAAGAGGCTCCAAAGGAGATACCTGGGAACACATGCGCAGACTAATGGCGATTCCCTTCACGGCTCCGAAAACACTTTCACACACGGCACCTACGGTGCTTTACTGGTGCCTGAGAGAGCCTGAACCAGGTTTCGCATCCTTATGTGGATGAGGAAGTGAAAACCCAGAGAGGTTAAGTGACTTGCCCAATGCCACAGAGCTAATCCTAGAGCCAGTTCTCAACCACAGCCCTCTTGATCCTACAACCAGAATGCTGTCTTCTCTAAACCAGTGGTTCTCAACTCAATAAAATCAGATCTCAGAGAGAAGTCCTGGGGTTTTTTTGTTTATTTGTTTGTATTTTGTTTAAGTAACCAAGACCTCCCAGCTCTGACCACCCTCCCTCTATGAGTGATTCTAATATGGAGTCAAGGTTGAGAATGACTATGGATAATCTCACTGGCACTCTGCCATGGATGCGCAGGGGAGAAAGGCAATGAAGGCTGCCCCTGCTCCCCACGCAAGGCGGCTCCAGGAGAAGCAGCTAGCAACCGGTGCCAAGGAGAGGCTTTCCTGGCACCCACTGCCCCTCCAAAGGGACCCGCCCAGCATCCCAGCCCTTCCTCAGGCTCAGGGAAAACCCCCATTACCCTCTGGTCCATGCTCCACTGAATTCAGCTCAGGAATCCAGGCTGGGCAAACGATCATAGGATACAGCTTATTCTTAAATTTCATCTCAATGCCTGGAGAAAAAACAAGAAACCTAAAGTTAAGAAGCTACTCCCAGAGGTGGGCCTCAGCACTGTTCCCACCACCCGCACAGGACTGTGACACAGTCACGACTGCATCATACACTGTGGCTGTCTTAGGTCTGGAAGGTGCAGGGGACAAGGTGTGGGGTTCCATGTGGTTTCCACACTATCAGCCTGAAAACTGTCATTCTCTCAGCACTCCCCCCCCCCCACATCCTATCGGAATTCAAATGAGATGAACTTTCTTTTGGCATTTGGCTTTTTTTATTACCCCAAAAAACTTCATTTTTTAAAAAAAATTTAGTTTTCTGACTCTGCGCTTGTGCCTTCAACACCTTCATGATCCTCTGCTCTTCAGTAAGGAAAGCCTTCTTGATCTTGTCACGAACACACGTTGCACACACGGAACCACCACAGGCCCTGCTGACATGTCTTTTCTTCAAAGGAGATGAAACTTGAATTAGCTTGTGTGTGTGTGTGTGTGTGTGTGTGTGTGTGTGTGTGTGTGTGTGTGGCGGGGGTGAGGGATAATAGACGAAGCCACAACATACTAAAATATGTCAGAAACGCACCTAAGCACTTTACATATTTTCTTTAAATGCTTACTTTTTTAGAAAGAGAGAGAAAGAGACAGAGCGCAAGCAGGCAGGAACAAAGAGAGAGGGAGACACAGAATCCAAAGCAGAATCCAGGCTCCAAACATCAGCACAGAGCCTGATGTGAGGCTCGAACTCACAAACCGAACCGTGAGATGGTGACCTGAGCCAAGGTCGGACGCTTAACTGACTGAGCCATCCAGGTGCTCCAGCACTTTATATATTTTAACTCATTAAATCCTCACAATAGCCTTGGGAGATACTGTGATTTTCTGTTTATAGAAAAAGAAACTGAGGCACAGGAAGGTTAGGTTCTTTCCATATTACAGAGCTAAGAACAGACAACGCTTAGAGTTGGGATATAAAGGTAATAATAACACGAAAGTCTAGCATTCAGACACAAAGGAAAATTGTTTGCGAGAGAAAACATCAAATCTGCCTCCTGGGCCGCACCATCCGCCTGAGCTCCTCCAGGTGCAGGATGCTGCAGAACCACACATCTCTCTCTGCTTTCTGTCAAGTTAGAATGGTCTGTGAGCAGAATCCCCTCCGTCACTGAGTCCTGGGTATCTCTGCACCTCTCCCAGCCCCTCCCACAGGGCTACAGATGGGAAGTTTCAGTAAGATATGTCTGGGCGTCCTCCCCACCCTCCGGGTGCTGTTCAGAGTCTCTGATGGGTGGTCCAGGCTTGGAGGAGTCTGGCCTTTTTGAATCTCGGCTCCCAGGATAAATAATGCAGGTGGAGGCCATATGTGGCCTGTCTTGAGAAGGTTCCCTCTATGTCCAGCTTCCCCAAATACCTTACCCCGGCTGTCAGTGGTTACACTGTAGAGTGTTATGTACAAAGTAGAAGGGGTGAGGCACATGGAGTGGTCTTAAAGTATTTCTCACTTGGAGCTCACCAAATTTTTGAGGATTCCCTTCTGCTAAAATCTAACTGGGTCCAGGACATTATGGGACGCAGGGAAAGGAACATGTCATATGTCAAAGGAGCTTGAAGACTCTTCCAGCCAGTCATCCTCCACTTTAACTCCTGCTGCCCTGGGCCCTCGGGCCGCAGCTACGCAGGCCCTCAGGAACACATCACTTGAGGCACATCTCACAGGCCTCCCTGCCATCCCAGAGTGTCACGTTACTGCAGCTGGGGTGCAGCTCTGCTCACAGGGACGGGGCTGAATCTGTTCTCCACTAGAGCTTAGAGCCAAGCCAGGCCCTCCTCTCTGTACCTGCAGATACAACAAGAACCCAGGACCCAGGGAACTCCTTCCAGAACCAGAGCCAGGAGTCTCCCACGGGATGGTTGTGGCTGCTTAAAAGGATGTCGATTGCCGCTAAATTAGAGGTCCTTGAAGACCTTGGCCACACCATGATCCTCTCCTCGGAGCATCCCTGGGCTTGGGACCAGCAAAGTGGAGAAAGACCAAGCCAGGCTTAGGTATGGATGGAGGTTAGCAGCGACCTGGATGCCTCTGCTTCTGTCCCTTCGAGCACCGGGGAAGAGAGCTACATATCCCCACCTCCCATTCACGCACTGAGAGCCTCACGTCCCAGGTGGTGGCACGAATAGGCCAGGTTGCCACAGTCATGGGAAACACAGACACAGTCACGGGCAACACAGACACAGTCACATTTGAATATCTCTCCTTTGTCTTTACCACATCACCCCCCAGAAGAAGTGGGGGACGAGAGAGTGACATTTATGGAACCCCTAGCATCTGTCACTGGCCTGGACACTTGACCTCCATTGCTCCGTCTTCACTTCCACTGGGAGATACTCCAAGGAAGGAACCAAGACAATGATCTTGGTGCCCAGCTCCTCCCACAGTGCCCAGCACATAGCTGGCACTCGATGTGCTCACAGAGAGCAGTCAGCAAGGATCTCAGTCAATACTCAGAACAGCTCTCTGAGAAGGTGTTACTACCCCCATATATTTAATGGGAAGCAGGGCAGGGGACTAAAAGCAGGTTTTCTGAGGACACACAGTCAGTTAGGGGTTCCCCAGGCCCCCCGCAGGCTGTAGGGTGGCCGCACTCACCGATCTCCGTGTTCCCCACCACCAGCTTGGCCTCAGGGAACTGGGCTTTGAGGTCCAGCAGCTCCTGCAGGGTTGAGGCCTGGATCCAGGTCACCCGCTCGCCTTCGAAACGCAGCTGCTTCTGTGGAGTATCTTTCAGCCTCTGGAAAATGTAGTTTCTTGCTGCACAGTCCCCTTCCTACGGCCACTCCCTGATACATTTAAGTCTGCGGTGAGATCTAGTCTCCTACTGATTCTTTGAATATGGGATTCAGAGTGAAGATCATGTCCGGGGAGAAGGGAGGGAACTTGCACGTACTGAGGAAGGGAATACTTGGCACACACAGTAACTCACTTAGGATTTAGTGGTCCTCGGGGTGGGAAGCATTGTTAGCCCCATCTCTCACAGGTGCAGAACGAACCTGAGGACCCACGAGGTTATGGAGCTTTCACCTGCCACAAGGTGGCTTGAACTGAAAGCCCAATTTCTGTGCAGTGCCCCCTGCCCCCCTACCCCCACTGCCTCCAGGAAGTGCAGTGGACAAGGTGTGGGAGGGGGTGGAGGGGGCAACGGAAGGGGTGTCCAGAGGGAATGCAACAGAGGCTGGTTCTAGTGTGTGAGGTGTGATGCGAGGCTGGGAGAGAAATACCCCATATCAAACTGACGGGCTTTTAAGGTTACACAATCCAGAGAAAGGCACGCCGGTGTCCTGCTACACAGCCCTTCTTTCTGGCCATTGGACTCATCAGGCGGTCTTCATGCGCTCAGCACCCCCTGGGGAGATCTACACTTGGGGACTTAAAGAGAAGCTTGATTCTGTCCTTGCCATAAATGTTGGAGTGGATAAGCAGAATTGTCCCAGTGAGAGG
>NW_024083198.1:20437-23866 GCF_003009895.1 Hyaena hyaena | reverse complement strand
ATACATATAGATATCCATTTCTGTCTATACTGTCTGTGTATGTAAGACTGCCTGTCCTTTCAAAAAATGGGAAGGAAGAGCGTTGGGAAAGATGATCTAAATCAATGTATTTTGGTGATTTCTGGGTCAAAGTTCCATGTCATTTTTACATTTCTAATAAGACTGTGTTTTGATTTGTCCATATTATTAACAACTGAAATCCTGAAATCAGTTTTGTGGTTCAAACACCTGCCATTCTCTAATACACATTACTGAACACCTAAAGCGAGGAATCAATAGGAGGCAAGAGGACTCATTCTTCCTGACCACAGGTTATAGGAAAATGGGTAAATGGGTAACTTAGAATAGAGACCAGTTTCTTGGGTCTAATAGTTCAGAGCTGCCATTAGCATGAGATGAGGTCCATAGGTTCATTCATTCTTAATGTATGGAATGGAATGGATTGTATGTAATGTAATACAGACCATTTAGATGACTGTATCACTTTGTGAGCTCAGGTATAAGAAATGTAAACAAAATATACAGGTGAATGACAGGATCCCTAAAATGTAGTCTAATGAAAAATTAGAAATGCAAGACAGAGAACAAACCTTGGGATACCACAAATGATTTAAGACAAGGCTGTAGATTAATTGAGGAGAATTAGTCACCTCTCAATTTATTAATGACCGAATGTCTGAAACGATGCAATGTTAATCGTTGCAGAAAGTAACTCTTGGAGCTAAATCATTGATTTTTAAAAATTGAATATCTTGAATCAAGATATTCTCAAGATGTAAAATAAAGAAAATCATTACAGTGTAAAAAAATAGGATTCAGTTATTTCATTCTTTCCTAGACACCTCCACCACTGATGACTTATGTCAGCAATCTCATGATCTCAAATCGCATACTTATTTTCACCAAGTATGCCAGTAATGCAGGAAGCGGTGTGGTTTATAAGGCTCACCCTGAAATGAAGGAACCCAGTCAACAGGAGCCATTCTGTGAAGAAAGTCTGTATCGGCTGATGTATATTTAGAAATAACTAGTTAGTCAATTAAGTCCTTGAGTTCCAAAGTTTAGTTCCCCTATGCTCAACTCCACAGACTCCTAGACCATGGATTCTTTCATTCACTTTTTCCTTCCATCCATAATCATAATTAGAATAGAAATCCCTTACTAACAATCACATTGTCTGACATATTCCAGAGTAAGGGGCTGACGTGGGAGCATTACCTGACAGGGACAGATGGTGGGAAGGCAGATGGGAGAGGACTTACACTGGTACAGGGGAGGGAGGATGGAGCGGTTATCATTGGAAAAGCTGGTAGTGAAACATAATGGGGTGAACTTGGGGATAATGAGACCCCCTCATCCTTTACCATTGAGAGCCAGTTCTGCTCTTACCAGACACAGAAGACCATGTGCATTCTTCATAACACCATCACTTATTGTTTACCTCTCAGCCACTCTTCCTCTTCCTAAGATTCTGGTTTCCTTCCTTGCATCTTGTGCTGGGTAATGCCCCTTTACTTCTCTCCCCACCTTCTGAAACAGCTCTCTTTAAGTCAGGGACTCTGATCTATTTGCTGCCCGAGGTGTCTGCCAATATGTAGACATCTGTGAGATAGTCTTTCCTGCTTTCTTCTGTCCCTGCAGAACAGACATGCTCCCTATTCTGTAAGTCTGTTTGAGATCATGTTGGTGTGCTCATCTCCAACAAAATTTGCAGCAAGGTTTGTATTATGTTGGGAGACTGCATAAGTTTATTGAGGTCAAATTGTAGAAGAAGGCTGCTGGCCACCAATTGTAACGTTCCCCAGTGAATGTTGGGAAGCAGGAGGTCTGAACATGAACTGAGAGACTTCCTAGCCACAAGCCCAAGCCACCAGGGACCCAGCAGCTCATAATGAAACCCTCTTGGGTCCATCCACAGGTAATGTCTCTGAAATCATTTCTACATTGCCAGACCCTCCTTGTTCTCTTCTTTTCTCTTTCCCTACAAGGTGAAGGCAGACAACTTAATATACATAAATTATATTTTATGAGTTCAGTTCCTTTTCTTCTGTCCTCCGGATGAGAACATGTAAAGAACACTTAAAGGTAGACATAATTCTATGCCACGAGTTAAATAAATATTCTTGTGACCCATCTTTCACTGAGTCTCCAAAGAGAAAATGGTTTATATGATTGCCTGATGTCCTTTAAATTTCATATTAAATGGATTTGTTTTTTTCATCTATGAGACCACTTGTGATATGGTTGATGAAAATTGAGTTTCCAGGGGTGCCTGGGTGGCTCAGTCAGTTAGGTGTCCGACTTTGGCTCAGGTCATGATCTCACAGTTCATGGGTTCAAGCCCTACATTGGGCTCTCTGCTGACAGTGCGGAGCTTGCTTCAGATTTTCTGTCTCCCTATCTCTTTGCCCCTCCCTGACTCGTGTGCACATATTCTCTCAAATATAAACATTAAAAAAAATAAGGAAAATCTTTTTAAAAATGAGTATTGAATAGGACTGACTAGTTTTAAAACCGGATTCTACCATGATTTAACTCTGTATTGAGGGCATTATACTTGCCTTCTCTATGATCCTGTCTCCATATCTCTACCTTCATATATTTGTTCTATGGATTAAGACATCTTAATCTATATAAATTACTTAATATGCTATACTATGTGCAGCTTTTGTGAAATAAATACAAGGCTTTAATTATTGATGCTTTTGAAGTTAGAATTAGGATACAAGGCTATTACTACCAGGCATTATATCATTTTTCTGGGTTAATAAAGTATTTATTTAAGCTACTTGAGTTTGTAACACCTTTTCCTCTATTTGTTCTTCCAATTTGAAAATATATATGTAATGCTTATTGTAAAAATTAATGTTTATATATTATGTAAGTGTTGGTTAAAAGTTTAATGTGTATTTTTCTCTCATTCCTTCACTCAGTATACACTTATGATTAAAATGTGCTATGTGTTATACAGGTCACAAGCACAGATAAATTAGATGTAATCTTTGTAGCAGAGGGGGAAGCTTATGTGATATATGCTCTGAAAGCTTTGGATAGGTTATTGGGAAAAAAAATAAAAGAAATGACCAATGGTCCTTCGTTAAAAGAACTTGTAACTAAATTCTAGAAGCTGAATAGCAGTTATGCTAGCAAGAATGTATACGTGTTTGTATATATAATAGAAGAAACAGATGCATTGTAGCCACTATTGTCTACTATAATATTTAATACATGTGCTTGAATAACACTTTGTGAAATAATGAAGAAATAACTCATGGGGGGTAACAGAAAACGTACTGATGTGTAAAATGGACACTTCAGTTCTCAAGAATTTGTACGTGTAACTGTCCAAATGACTCTGGAGAGGTACTGAAATTTTTAGAAATTATTATTTTTTAAAGAAGTATTTATCTTTGACAGAGAGAGTGCAAG
>NW_024083198.1:7068-20411 GCF_003009895.1 Hyaena hyaena | reverse complement strand
AACAAACTGAGCCACCCAGGTGCCCCTTATATATTATTATTTCATAACATCCAAGAGATTTGGCTTTTATGTATATGTTTGTTAGCTTGTTTCTTTGTTTCTTCCTTTAGGCACCATATGCTTAAAACACACCTCCTAAAAATAACATTTTAGGTGACTAAGAATTTCAAGACACACAAACGCCTTGTTTTCCTTGAGAACCAGGACATTCTAAAACAGGGGTTTGGCAGCACTTAATTTCAGTGATATATGCATATATATGAGTCTTTCTGGAGAAGAACCTGTAGAGAAGAAATTAAACCAAGAAGTAAAACATAAGAGAGAAAAGGAAACATTATATTTTCACTCTTTTCTTCTTTATGTTTATTCCTTTTAATACCTAGTAGAACCCAAAACTCATTGAACAAGAGTTGTCATGATGTATAATGATGTGAATACCATAAAATACAAATTTCACAAAAGAAAACACAAAATTGAATAATTACAGATAATGTGCATTTTTACATGTCATATTTCATTTTGAGAGATAGCGACTAAGGCATAAAGGGGAAGGCAGAAGATATCCATCACAGTGGATTATATGAGCACAACATCTTTACCACATGAATGCGGATCTGCTTGGTCTTGGCACCGTAGACAAGTGGATTGAGAAATGGGGGGACCAGCAAGTAGAGACTAGAAAACAGGATATGGATATAAGGGGGAACATAAGCACCAAACCTATGTGTGAAGAAGGAGAAGAAGGCAAGGAGGTAGAACTGAAGGAAGACACAGATGTGAGCGATGCACGTATTGAATGCTTTCAACCGGGCCTCCTTCTGGGGCAAACGAAAAATGGTAATAAATATGTGTATGTAGGACAAAGAGACGAATATGAGGTCGAACCCTGCGACAGTGAATGCCACAAACAAGCCATAGATTTTGTTGACTTGTACATTTTCTGCAGCCAGTTTCACAATGGCCATATGCTCACAGTAGGAGTGGGAAATGATGGTTGTATGGTAAAAGTGAAACCGGAACTTTATCAGTACTAAAGATGGGGCTACAAGAATGGCAGCCCTGAGTGTGACCACGGTCCCAATTTGGATGACTAGTCGGTGGGTGAAGATGGCAGCATGTCTCAGTTGATAACAGATGGTCACATAACGGTCCAGGGCCATGGCCAACAGGATGCCTGACTCTATGCACTTAAATGTTTGGATGATTCCCATTTGAAGCAAGCAGGAATCAAAATAAATCTCTGGCACATGAAACCAGAATATCCCAAGCATCTTGGGCACAATGCTTGTGCCGAGTACAATATCTGTGGCTCCCAGCATGCTTAGGAAAAGGTACATGGGCTCATGCAGGCTGCGCTCTGATTTGATGATGATCAGAAGCAAGGTATTGCCAACCATAGCAATGAGATATATGGCATAGAACGGAATCCCAATCCAGTACTGCACAGCCTCTAGGCCTGGGATCCCTATTAGCGTCAACACAGAAGGCATGAAGACTTTGATGTTGGAAATGGACATAATGCCTTCAGGCCTCCAAATGAAAATGAAACAAGATTCTCAGTTTGTGTCCCTCTTCTTTTCTACTCCTGATTTTATCCGGTCATCATATAGTGAGTCCGTGATTTTGGCAGAACTCTAAGATCATCTCATCCATCTTATTTATATTAAGGATGGAAAAAGACAGATCCACAGGTACACATTAGTGTTTTCAGGAAGCACATCCACACACAGTGAAGCACACTGAAGTTATGTAGAAGGCATCCAATTGCTTTACAACCAGCGAGACAACTTGGGTAAGAGAGTAAGCAGCTGTTGTTTCTGTTATGTCCTTCTGGACCTGTGGATATAATAACTATACCTGTTTAATTTGCTTGGAAATGGCAGTTCATTCAGAGTTTAATGAATATCCCCATATCCCACATTCCAACCACCCAATAATATTCTGTATTTTCTGTTTCCCTAAGGGTGGGACTGACACTTCAGATCATCAGATCCAACTCTGACCAGTACATTAGTAGAAAATCCTCCCTCGGTTTTTATTTTGCTAAGGTTTTTTTGTGGGTTTTTTTTTGGTTTTTGTTTTTTTTTTTGAGAGAGAGAGAGAGAGACGGATACGGAGACAGAGATCACAGGAGGAGCACAGAGAAGGGAGAGAGAGAGAGAATCCTAAACAGACTCTGCACCATCAGTGTACAGCCTCACATGGGGCTTAAACTCACCAACCATGAGATCATGACCTGACCTGAAATCAAGAGTGGCACGCTCAACCAACTGAGACACCCAGGAGCCCCTTTTGCGGTTTATTTGTTTTTATTAAGTGAAAAATCTCCCTATGAGAGGGAGAAGAGAAACAGGTGACACCCAAGAGCACAATATATTTAGACATATTTATCTATCTATATCATTTGTATCGATATAAGACTGGAGGCCTTTATTTTTTGTTGTTTTTTTTCTTTTCAAATAATAATTTTGCTTTTTAAATGCATCTCCAAGTTAGATAACATATACAGCAATGAGATCCATCGCTTGAGTATAATACCCAGGGCTCATTCCAACAAGTGGCCTCCTTAATGGCCATCACCCATTTTGCTCATCCCCCCACCCAACACTCTCCAGTAACCCTGTTTGTTCTTTATAAATAGGAGTATCTTACCGCTTGGCCCCCTTAGATTTTATCTCTGTTGCCTTTCTTTCCCCGGTGTCCTTTTGGAAGAAAGTAAAGGAAGTACTCTGAAAAGATCGTGTCAACCCGTGCTCTTTTGGTGAGTCTGGGTCAAAATTTCAGGCTATTTTTACATTTGTAGTAAAACCGTATTTTTCTTGCCTACATACTAAGAATTGAATTCCTGAAATTTAGTGGTGTGCTTAAAACAGCTGACATTCTGCAATACACCTTTTGAATACCTAGATGTAAGGAATCTCCTTATATCATTTGAACACTTGAATTTTTTATGAGCTCAGGCACGCAACATGAATAGAAAACAAAGGGGGCAAAGTCATGTTTCTCAACAGGAATCCAATATAGAAGTAGAGATGGAAGACAGAGAGCCGACTTGGGATATCGGAAATGATTGAGGAGAGGGCTCTAGAGCAAGTAAAGAAAATGTAATCACCTCGATTCACTGATTATTGACTTTTCTGAAAACTGGGCTCTTAGTGAAGCTCAGATACGTTTGTATCTGAAAAGATCATTGCTTTGTAAAACTCACATTATCTTAAAGTAGAAAACCTCAAGCTGTACATTAGAAAATTTCTATTTGTTGAAAAACAGGGTTATGTAGAAACTAATTTGACAATAAACTATTTGTAAAAAAAAAAAAAAAAAAAAAAAGAAAAACAGGGGTCAGTTTTTTCACTCTTTTCTATATGGTCCTAGACTATTGCTTTATGTCAGCAAGCCCGTGACCATCTAATCATGTACTTATTGTCACCAAAAATGTCAATAATGAAGGAAGAGCTGTGGTTTATGTGGCTAAACATCAAGCGAACAGGGGCCGTTCTAGAAGAAAGTCTGTATCAGCTGACCTATCTGTAGACTAGATGAGTCAACTAAATCCTTGATTTCCAAAGCTTTGCTTCCCAATGCTGAATCCTAGATATTCCTAGATCATGGATTCTTTCACTGATGTTTTCTTTCTAGAGCTAATCAGAATTAGAATACAAATCCTTTAGTCACAGTCATACCGTCTGACATATTCAAGAGTAAGGAACTGATGTAGGAACATTACCTGGCAGGTACAGGTGGTGGGATGGAGTGGTTACCATTGGAAAAGCTGGTAGTGAAATATTATTGGGTGACCTGAGGTATAGAGACTTCCTCATGCTTTGTTGTTGGGGGCCAGTTCTGTTTCTACAAGACACCTGAATACCGTGGTCAATCTTCATAGCACCATCACTCATCAGTCATCACTCACCTGTCACCCACTCTTCCTCATCCTGAAATTCTCCTCTCATTCACTTGTGCTTGTGCTGGCAATGTCTCTCTTCTGTCTGCACCCTCTACAACAACCCGCTGTAAACCTCATGAACTCTGATCCATTTGCTGCTCAGCCACCTGCCCATACGTGGACAGCTCTGGAATAGCATTATCCCACTCTCCTCATGTCCCTACAAATCAGACTTGTGCCTTCTTTTGTAAATCTGTCTGAGATCATGTTGGGGGGAGCATACTCCAGCCAAGCGCACGGGAAGCTCTATAATTTGCTAGACACAGCATAACGTTATTAAGCTCAAACTGGCAAGTGTAATGTTCCCCAGTGAACATGGAGAAGGAGGTCTGAACATGACTTTTCCTAGTCCCTCTCCCCAGCCACCAGCGACCCAGCAGCTCATAATGAAGCCCTCTAGGGTCCATCCACATCTAATGTCTCGGAAACCAATTCTGCAACTTGCAGAGTCTCCCTGCTGTCCTCATTTCTTTTTCCCCACAGGGTAGATGTAGACAAATTAACATATGCAATGTGTATTTTTAACATTCCTCACGAAATAAAGACACTTTTGTGAAAAATAAGTAATTAAATGTACTTTTGTCACTTTCTTTCGGCTGTCCTCGTTTGGAAATAGATCAAAAGTACGCGTGAATGTATGTATGCTCCTATGCCAGTGAGTTATGTGTAAACAAGTATCCTGTGACCCTCCTTTCGCTGAAACACTTCTGGAGAGAAAATCTGTATCCACAATGGCTCTTTATCACATGTTTAACACTCATTCTCTTGTAGTAGCATTCTCTACAACTTTATTTTATTGAAGCTTTGTAAATTCAGTAGTATTCTCAGAATGACCAGTTATGATGGGAATTTCCACATTCTCCTGATTAGTAGACTTTCATTACAGAAAACTACACCTCTGATTACTAGTATTATGGTGAATTGTAAATGATACATAATTACATAGAATTTCATCAGAATTTTTCCATAAGAAATATGCTTTGTCTCTTTTTATATAAATGCCTATAAAATAGTCTTCAATTGTCTCTTGGCCCCCAATAGCCCAAGCTGTTTATTTGCATAAGCGTTTGCCGAACTCTGCCTAGAACATTGAAATTACCTCCGACGCTTTTTAAATTTTATTCCAAAGAAGTTGTTATTAAAGAACAGCAACCCCTTTTGCTTGTTGCCAATCCAAGCAAATCCTATCTGATAAGTACTGACATTTAAAACAGCCTCAAAAGATGCCTCAGGATAGCCTCTAATTTACAAAGTGATCAAACTCAGTAGTCACTGATAAAGCTCAGTTCATAACACAAGCCAGAGCATCTACATCCATGTGACATGCCGTCTAATATTTCTTATGTACACACTGACTGAAGTGTCATAAATCAGAGTATGGACATCTGCACGCATGTGAATATTTTCCACAAACTTTTTAAATGATTTATGAGCTCAGGTTTTCAGGAACAGACCACAGGCCTTATGTTCCCAAGTCATTAATTTAGACAGAACATTTTATGTGTTCATTAATACAATAACCTTGAGTGATTAAAAAGCATGATGTTTTATACCCCCTGAGAAGCTACAATGCCATATGTCAAATAGATACACACACACACACACACACACACACACACATATACACATAACACACACATACACCTCTTTTTTTTTGGAGTGAAAACTCGCCGGTCAGATATGATAGCTTTCAGAATAAAGTTCAACCATATTGTATGGTGTGCATATCCATTCGTGATATTTGCAGTTTTCTTGTCTCTGTAAGTTGTGCCTTACACAGTGAGAGAAACTGTGCCTTTTCTTGATTTTCTATTTAATCTCTAATATCATCTACCCGGCATGGTATGTGCTTACCTACTAGCCATTCATCTGTCATTTCTTAAGAATCAGATTTCCTACAGGGAAAAACAAATACAGCATGATTTCACGTGTATGTGGAATTTAAGAAACAAAACTAACACGCAAAGGGTAAAAAATAAGAGAGAGAGAGAGAGAGAAAGAGAGAGAAATCAAGAAATGGACTCTTACTATAGAGAGCACATTGATGGTTACCAGCAGGGCGCTGGGTGGAGGGATGGGTTACATAGGTGATTGCATAGGGGAGTAAGAAGTCCACTGGTCATGATGCGCACAGAGGGATATAAGGAAGTGTGGAATCACTATATTGCACATCAAACTAATATAATGGAGTTTGTTTACTTACAGGAATTAAAAAAAAACACCTTAAAAGAGGAATCAGACTTTGTAATTAAAAGTCAAAGAAAATAAAAATAATTCTACAGATGGCTGCTATCCTCTGGATTTCAATGCTTCACTCTCTTGGCTAAACCCATATTCCATAAGTACCTCTATTAATTCTGTCATTTTCTTTCTCTGTCTCTCTCTTTCTCCCAGTAATATTAAGCTATAATGGCTATAAACCCAAAAAGCATAAATACTGTGTCACATCTGTCATGATGCTTCTATACTTCAGTACTGCATAAAATTGTGTAGGGTTTAGAAAAGACTTAAGGAATTAATAAAGATATTAGGCAGAAAACGGTTGCTTCAGTGTTAAATAGAGTACCGGATTGTTCCCTGATATTTATACCTGATTGCCCTGAATGACCCTGGAAATACTGAAATTTGAAGACTATGTATCATTAGTTTGCATACAGTCATTTGCTTCCTTGTTTGGATTTTTTTGTTTGAATAATAACAAAAAAAACATGCTACTCGTTAATTTTTTTTTACGTTTATTCATTTGTTTTAATAGAGGGAAAGGAAGTGCACAAGTGAGAGAGGGGCAGAGAGGGAGAAAGAGAGAGAGAATCTCCAGCAGGCTTTGTGCTCTCAGCAAAGAGCCCAAGGCAGGGCTTGAACTCATGAACCATGAGATCTTGACCTGAGCCGAAGATGGACACTTAATGAATTGAGCCATCCAGGAGCCCTTCCTCTCATGTATTTTAATTTTTTTTTTTTATGTTTTTTTATTTATTTCTAGGAGAGAGAGAGAGACGGCGTGAACAGGGGAGGGTCAGAGAGCGGGAGTCACAGACCGAAACAAGCTCCAGGCTCTGAGCTGGCAGTCAGCACAGGGCCCGACGCGGGGCTCGAACCCACGGACCGCGAGATCATGACCTAAGCGAAAGTCGGACGCTCAACCGACTAAGCCACCCAGGCGCCCCTCCTCTCATGTATTTTAAAGGTGATGAGGATGATCCAGAAACAACTAGAATCAACAACTTGATTTCATTAAGTACCTGGACATTCCAAGACCATGAGCCTTGCTTGGGTACTTTTAAACTTATTGTGAAATATGTATTTATGAACCCTTGTGGAGAAGAATACTTAATGGAGAAAATTCAATCAGGAACTGCAAAATAAGAAAAAGAGGAAATGATACATATTCACTATTGCCGTTTCTACAATTCTCATTCTCATTCCCTAGTAAAATCTCAATCCCACTGAATGTAAGGTGTCATGGGCTATGATGTGAAAAGTGTCTAAAAGGCAGGCAAATTTCACAAAACAATAAGTAGAAAACTCAAGCCTCACAAATAACATGCATTTTCCTGTTTTCCTCAGTCTTGAGAGATTGTTACAATTGCATCAAGGAGAAGGCTGAAGGTTTTCATGATAGTGGATTTTATGAAGAGAACATCTTTGCCACATGAGTGCGGATCTGCTTGGTCTTGGCACCGTAGACAAGTGGATTGAGAAACGGGGGGACCAGTAAGTAGAGGCTAGAAAACAGGATATGGATATAAGGGGGAACATTAGCACCAAACCTATGTGTGAAGAAGGAGAAGAAGGCAAGGAGGTAGAACTGAAGGAAGATACAGATGTGAGCGATGCACGTATTGAATGCTTTCAAGCGAGCCTCCTTCTGGGGCAAACGAAAAACAGTGAAAAAGATCTCTGCATAAGACAAGGTGATGAATGTGAGGTCAAACCCTGCAACTATAAATGCCACAAACAAGCCATAGATTTTGTTGACCCGCACATTTTCTGCAGCCAGCTTCACAATGGCCATATGCTCACAGTAGGAGTGGGAAATGATGGTGGTATGGTAAAAGTGAAACCGGAACTTTATCAATACTAGGGACGGGGATACTAGAAAAGCAGCCCTGAGTGTTACCACAGTCCCTATTTGGGTGACTAGGCGGTGGGTGAAGATGGCAGCATGTCTCAGTGGATAACAGATGGCCACATAACGGTCCAAGGCCATGGCCACGAGTATGCCTGACTCTATGCCCTGAAATGTGTGAATAAGCCACATTTGAAGCAAACAAGAATCAAAATAGATGTCTGGCACATGAAAACAGAATATCCCAAGCATCTTCGGCACAATTGTAGTTGCCAGTACAATATCTGTGGCTCCCAGCATGCCTAGAAAAATGTACATCGGCTCATGCAGACTGCGCTCTGATTTGATGATGATCAGAAGCAAGGAATTGCCAACAATAGCAATGAGATACATGGCACAGAACGGAATCCCAATCCAGCACTGCACAGCCTCTAGACCTGGGATTCCTATTAGCGTCAACACAGAAGGCATGAAGACTGTGATGTTGGAAATGGACATAATGCCTTCATGCCTCCAAATGACAATGAAAGAAGTTTCCCAGTCAGTGGCACTGTTCTCTTCTACTTCTGCTTTTATCTGGTCATCATAGTGAGTCTCTCTGATTCTGGCAGAACTCTAAGATCATCTCATCCATCTCAATTACATTACTGAAGGGAAAAGATAGATCCATAGATACACATTACTGTTTTCAGGAAGGACACCCACAAGCAGTGTAGCACGCTAAGAAGTTATGTAGAAGCAAGCCAACTGCATTAGAACCCTCTGATCATCTGCATAAGGGTTGACTGCTGGATTCTTTTTATTTCCATCTGGGCCTGTGGACAAAAGAATGATACTTGTTTAATTTGCTCACACAGGGCATTTCAATCAGAATTTGGTGAATCTCTCCNGCAAGCAGGAATCAAAATAAATCTCTGGCACATGAAACCAGAATATCCCAAGCATCTTGGGCACAATGGTCGTGCCAAGTACAATATCTGTGGCTCCCAGCATGCCTAGGAAAAGGTACATGGGCTCATGCAGGCTGCGCTCTGATTTGATGATGATCAGAAGCAAGGTATTGCCAACCATAGCAATGAGATATATGGCATAGAACGGAATCCCAATCCAGTACTGCACAGCCTCTAGGCCTGGGATCCCTATTAGCGTCAACACAGAAGGCATGAAGACTTTGATGTTGGAAATGGACATAATGCCTTCAGGCCTCCAAATGAAAATGAAACAAGTTTCTCAGTTTGTGTCCCTCTTCTTTTCTACTCCTGATTTTATCCGGTCATCGTATCGTGAGTCCGTGATTTTGGCAGAACTCTAAGATCATCTCATTTATCTCCCTTATATTATCAAAGGAAAAAGACAGATTCATAGATATGCCTCACTGTTTTCAAGATGGACATCCATAAGTAGTGTAGCACACTATGCAGTCTTGTACAAGGCACCCAACTGCATTAGAACCACACAGATGATGTGGATAAAGTAGTAAACTGCTGACCTGTCTGTTAATTCCTTCTGGACCTGTGGATAAAATAATTATACTTGTTTTTTTGGTCAGATATTTCACATTAGCCAAATTTTAATAAATCTCTCCCCTATCCCACATTTCAGCTTATTGTATGGTTCTATATTTCCCCCAAACTTTCTGAGTCAGGAACTGTCAGTTTGGACAATCACATAATCAGACTCTAAGCAGTATATTTGTATAAAAGGCTTCCTATGCAAGAGAAGTTAGATAGAAATAGCTTCACGTATGAAAATAATATAATTAGACACCTATATCTATGTATTATATATTTATGTAAAACTGGATGTTTTTTTAAAAAAAATGTGATGTAGATCTTGAGAAAAGTTAATTCCAATCCATGTAATTTTATCATATAAATCAAGTTCCATGTCATTTTTAACATTATAAGTAAAACTTTAATTTATCCTGCCCATGTAAATAGCAGAATTCTTTAACATGACTTGTACACTGAAAATAATGGAAATTCTGAAATACATGCTTCAGAATAACTAGAAGGAGGGAGGAATCTCTAGAAGGCAAGGAAATCTTGAGAAACAATACACAGTCAAGAGATCTCATTCTCACTGACTATGGGATATAGGTAAATGGGTATATTAGCCAGAATAAAGGTTAGTTTCTAGGTTTGAACGTGTTCAGAGTTATCATCACCAAAAAATCGGCAAGTTTTGGCTCATTGATTCTTAATAATATGCAGATCGTTTGAATGCTTCAATCCTATTGTGAGCTCAAGCATTAAAAAATGAATAAAAATAAAAGGGTGAAAAGGCAGTCTCCTTAAAAGAAGGCAGACCTCGGGATGCCATAATTTGGAAGAGGGCTGTAGAGCAACTGAAGAAAATGTAGTCGCCTCAATTCACTGATGACTGAATTTTCTCAAACCTTGGGTTCTTCTTCCTTGTATGAAAGTTCTTTTCTGGTAAAGATCATTGCTTTTAAAAATTGCATGTCTAAAATCATGAAATTCTCAAGTTGTACAGTAGGAAAAAAATCTGCTGGGGTGCATGTGTGGTTCAGTGAGTTAAGCATCCACTCTGTTTTGTTTTGTTTTTTTCATGTGTATTTATTTTGAGAGAAAATGTGCAAGCAGGAGGGGTGGAGACAGAAGATCCACTGATAGCAGAGAGCCCCATGCAGGGTTCGAGCTCATGAAGCGTGAGATCGTGACCTTAGCTGAAGTCAGACACTTATCGGACTGTGACTGTGCCGCTTTGGTGTCCCAAGTTTCCAGCTCTTGATCTTAGTTCAGATCTTGATACCATGGTTAATGAGATTGAGCTACATGTCAGGCTTTGCATTCTCTCTCTCTCTCTCTCTGCCCCTTCCCATGCTTCTAAAAAAAACAAATAAGCAAACAAACAAACATTTAAGAAAAATGATATCTTGTCTAAAATTGCTATCCTGTATAAAACATGGGTTCGTTATTTCATTCTTTCTTAGACTCACCAACACTGTTGCCTTATGTCAACAAGCTCACGATCATCTAAACATATACTGAATGCTAAGGTGCCTGGGTGGCTCAGTCAGCTAAGCACTGACTTTGGCTCAAGTCATGAACCCCGTGTCAGACTCTGTGTTGACACCTTAGAGCCTGGAGCCTGTTTTTGGATTCTCTGTCTCTGTCTCTCTCTCTTTCTGCCCCTCACCTGCTTGTACTCGGTTTCTCTCTCTCAAAAATAAAATAAACATTTAAAAAATTTTAAACATATACCGAATGTTACCAAATATTCCAGTAATTCAGGAACAGCTATGGTTTATGCAGCTAAAACTCTAGTGAAGAATCATAGTCAGAGGGACCATCTGTGAAGAAAGGCTGTATCATATGACATGCTTTTAGGATAGACTAGCCAGCTCAGTCCTTGATTTCCAGAGAGTAGAAATCCTTTAGATCACATTGTCTGACTTATTCAAGAGTAAGGAGCTGACACAGGAGCATTACCTGACATACAGATGGTGGGAAGGCAGGTGGGAGAGGATCTATGTGAGTACAGGGCAGGTGGGATGGAGCGGTTGTCACTGCAAAAGCTGGCAGTGAAACATTATGGGATGAACTTGGCGGTAGTGAGAATTACTTGCCCTTTGTTGTTGGGAGCCAGTTCTGCTCTTACCAGGCACCTGAAGATCATGGTCAGTCTTCATAACACAATCACTCATCACTCACTTGTCATCCACTCTTCCTCCTCCTGAGAGTCCCATCTCATTCACTTGCATCTCATGCTGGCCATGTCTCTTCTTTCTATCTGCACCTTCTATAACAGCCTTCTTCAACGTCATCAACTCTTATCCGTCTGCTGCTGGGCTATCTGCCAATATGTGGACATCTCTGGGAGAGCCTTTCCCGCTTTTCTTCTGTCACTGCATAACAGACATGCTCCCTATGCTGTAAGTTTGTCTGAGATCATGTTGGTGGGTTCATCTCCAACAAAACTCAAGGTTTGCATCATGCTGAGACAGCAGCATAAATTTATTGAACTCATACTGTAGAGGAAAGCTCCTGGCCACCGATTGCAATGTTCCCCAGTGAATGTGATAAGGAGGAGGTCTGAACATGGAGATTTCATGGCCACTAGCCCAAGCCACAGGCGTCCCAGCAGCTCATAATTATGTCCTCTTGGGTCCCCCCACATATGATGTCTCTGAAATCATTTCTACAACTTACATAATCTTTTTGCTCTCCTCTTTTGTCTTTCCCCACAGGGTAAATGCATTGAAGTTAAAGTACACCTGTTATATTTTTTATGACTTCAGTTCCTTTTTTTGCTGTTGTCCTTTGGAAAAATATCCAAAGAACACTTAAATGTTGGCATTTTCCTATGCCATGAATTCTCTAAGTATCCTTTTGACCCTTATTTCACTTAGTCACTTCTGGAAGGAAAAAAATCTGTATCCACCATGGCTTCTTATCACATATTTAACTCTCATTCACCTGCAATCTCATTCCTCAGGTTTTTATCTTATTTTTATAAATTCAGTAATTTTCTTGGAATGACCAGTTATAATGGACATTTCTAAATCTTTCTATACTGAGCTTTGAGCCAGTTGTTGCAAGTTGGACTGAGTTTTTCTCCATCCCTCCTTTTAAAAGATTTCTTGTGGGAGCCCTACAGTGACCACAGGAAAGCGTGGTTAGGGACGCGGGGATGTGCCTGCACATGGGGCTCCCTGCCTGGGCAAGGCATTCCTGCAAACAGGATGCTCTGTCAGGAGGCCTGCACACAATATCCAAGTTTAATGGTCTGCTCGCAAACGAGGGAACGTGCCCTCCTTAGAAGTAAGGAGAAGGCTGGAATTATGAGCAGGCCTCTTAGTAAACATGTTGTGGTCGCTTCCTCCCTTTGCTCCCCCCTGTCCTTGGAATGTGTTTGGCTGCTTGCCCTTGTTTTGTAAAAGAATGTTTTTGTAAATTTCCGTTTGGATCCAGTTACCGGGGTATAAAATAAACCGCAAGAGGGGCTTGCATAGAATTGTTCCTCCGGCCGGAGTTGTGTCTGTGTCTGTCCTTTGTGTGTGTCCTGTCTTTGTCTCATTTCGTTCGCTACATTTCTACCTCTTTTCTTGCACTCTTCCTTCAGAATGCAGGTGTTTTATACCTCACAGATGTGAAAGAATCATGCCAATCTGATCTTGATGCAAATAAAAAGAAGATATGATATATGCTTTCAAATTTTTAGAAATCTGGGGAGAAGAATTAGCATATCTTTTATCATGAGAACAAATGATGAATTCTAAAATTAAAAATACTTATATACATCGTGCCTTTCTCCTTGACATGATTCACCTTGTTTCTAGATCTTTCTGGTATGTTGTTAACC
>NW_024083198.1:0-1725 GCF_003009895.1 Hyaena hyaena | reverse complement strand
ACATGAGCAGAAGAGGGGCAGAGAGAGAGGGAGACACAGAACTCAAAGCAAGCTCCATGCTGTCAGTACAGAGCCCGACCTGGGGCTCAAACTCACAGACTGTGATTTCATGCCCTGAGCTGAAGTCCGAGGCTTAACTGACTGAATCACCCAGGTGCCCCAAAAGATTTAAGTATATCTGATTCAATCATCCAACATCAAATTGCAGACTCAGTTCTTGCAAGTACCACCTTTTCACTGTGTGACTTTAAAATATTTTCATAAGTTTTTTAAGTTTCTTTAATTACACAATGAGAATAATAATACAAACTAATCAACAGGATTGCCATAGAGATTTTCACTAATTATTGCTGAGGGATGGCTTCTGAAACTACCTTGAAAAATTCAGAACTGGTTCAAAAAATATCCTTGTCCATTTTGATGACTGCACTGAATTGAGCACTTTCAAAGATATATAAAAAATGGAAGAAAATTCAATAAATTGAATGAATTATATAAAAACAGAAAAAATGATATAAATGATTCCACCCACCACCTTATATACTTATCACTTGTTCTAAGACAAAGACTTTAATATTTAGTAATTTTTCAAGACTCTGGTTTATGAGAATATTTATTCTAGTTTGTGGAAAATCAAAACCATGTGGGAAAAAAAGGTTGAGGTCTGCAGACCCTAGCTAGGAAGTTTATCTCGAATTGTTCCTTCCCTCCCTGTCTTCCTGTTGATTAAAAGCATGTCTACTAATGTCTACTACTGAATGACTGGTGTCAACCAAAGCTATTACAAAAGTAGAGGCTTATACTTTTTTAGTCATTTCCTGATGAAACTACTGTTTTCAGATCACTGTTTCTTTCTAACCATCATCTAATTAAAAATAAAATGGTTTCGGGGTGCCTGGGTGGCTCAGTCAGTTAAGCGTCCAACTTCAGCTCAGTTCGTGGGTTTGAGCCCCGCATTGGGTTCTGTGCTAACAGCTCAGAGCCTGGAGCCTGTTTCAGATTCTGTGTCTCCTTCTCTCTCTGTCCCTCCCCCACTCGTGCTCTGTCTGTCTCTCTCTGTCTCAAAAATAAACTATAAATTTTTTTTAAATAACATGGTTTCTTAAAGTCAAATATTTTTTTTACTTTATATAGTTGTTCTGTGCATTAAATTATCTTAATCTATGTCAATCACTTACTAAAGTACCAGTTGAAAGGTATCTCTGCTTTTGGCACACATTCAATGAATATTTAATATGGACACAATTACTATGTTTTCAAATTTTTTATTACAGAAATTTTAAACATGCACAAAATAAGCATTGTAATGAAACTCCATCTACCCATCACCTGATTTCAATAATTTTCAACATTGTACCATTCTTTTATCTTCCATACTTGCAACCATTATCTAACACAATAACTATTGTTAATACTATTATCATCATTATTATTATTAGTTAGAGGTTTAGAAGTAAAATTGACATTCATTTTGAATTGACATTCAAAAGTTTGCAATTCTTAGCTGTACCATTTTGACAAATGGATACAACCATGTAACTTACATCCCTAACATATGTATGGCATTTCCATCTTCTTAAAAATGGTCTCATGTGGGGTGCCTGGGTGGTTTTGTCGGTTAAGCGTCCGACTTTCACTTAGGTCATGATCTCGCGGTTCGTGGGTTCAAGCCCCGTGTCGGGCTCTGTGCTGATTGCCAGCTCAGAGCCTGGAGCCTATTTCGGA
>NW_024083197.1:16471-24038 GCF_003009895.1 Hyaena hyaena | reverse complement strand
GGAGTCTTCTGACATCGCCTACTCAGTGGTACCATGGGTGCCTGCATGCTGCATTCCACACAGTGTTCTTTCACGGAGTTGCGCCTTCTCCTCCTCCCTCATAGGTCTCCGTACATGTAACTCTATGAAACACTAGTAGCATAGTAGTAACTATGCTAGTCACATAGAAGTGACAACTTCGTGGAATGAAGTCACACATACGGTGCCTCATTAGGGAAGTATAGAAGGTACAACTCAGAGATTCAATACTGTGAGGAATGCGGTAGTCAATAACCTGTTGGTATCACTAAGTTAGCAATATTTGAAGACCACGTTATGGAAGGATAAGCAATGGTGTCTGTTCAATTCTGTGAAGGAACATTGGGGGCGGGCCTCATTCAACTAGCCTCATGACACACTGTGTTCTTACTGTTAGCATACAGATGTGGAGACAAACATGGAAAGTGCATAGTGTTTTATCAAAGAAACCAAAGTATGCGGAATGCTGCATTCAATTACCAGTTCGATTTACTTTATTGCTACGATATGAAAGCATATGCATGGAAGGTTAAGTAGGTGTTTCTTAATGAGCTCGGTGCTTGAGAACTGGGCGAAACCTTCCTTCCACGAAGGTTTCGTTTCACTATGCTAGTAGTGTTTCGTAAAATACACGTACGGAGACATATGAGGGAGGAGGCGAAAGCCCAACTCTGTGAACTAATTCTGGCTGGAATGGATCATCGAGGCACCCCTTCGTTCCACTGAGTTAGCGATGTGTGAAGACTCTGTCATGGAGGTTATGCTATTGTATATATTCAACTCTGAGAAGGAACACTGTAGGGCAGGCCTCATTCAACTAACGTCAAGAACCTGTGTTCTTAGGGTTAGAATAGAGATGTGGTGACCAAGGTGGAAAGTGCAGGGTGTTCTATCTGAGAAACCACACTCTGGAATGCTGCATTTAATGACAAGTTTGATTCACTTCACTACTACGCCCTGAAGACATATTTATGTCAGCTTCAGTTGTTTCCTAATGACCTCGGTGCGTGATCAATTGGGGTGGACTATCGTCAATCCACGAAGATCTCTTTTTGCTACGATATTTTTGGGAGGTAGAATACACATACGGTGACTCATTAAGGTAGTATAGAAGATTCAACTCAGAGAAACAATACTGTGGGGAATGCAGTAGTCAATAACCTGTTTGTATCACTAAGTTAGCGAAGTTTGAAGACTCCGTAATGGAAGGATAAGCTAAGGTATATTCAACTCTGTGAAGGAACACCGTGCGGCACGCCTCATTCAACTAGCCTCATGACACACTGGGTTCGTACTGTTAGAATACAAATGTGGAGATCAGTGTGGGAATACTCTGTTCTCATCCCGATAAACTACACTATGAGCAATGCAGCTTTCAATGACTCGTCGTTTCCCCACCGTGGTACTCTTTGAAAACACATGCATGGAAGCTTCAAGTAAGGGCTACATACTCAACTCCATTAACGAACGTGGTGGAGAACACCTCTTTCAACTCACGTCTTGTTTCTCTATGCTAGTAGTGGTAGAACACACACACGGAGGCCTAATATGGAGGTGCCAAAGACTCAACTTGTGAGAAAACACGGTGGGGAATAATGCATCAATCAGTTACCCGTTAGTTTCGCTAGACTGGTGATGTTTTAGGACTGAGGCGTGGAATGATAAACTCCCTGCTCAATTCTCAGCTGTGTGAAAGAGTCACTGTGGGCCAGGCCTCATTCAAGTAACGTCATGATACACTGTGTCGTAGTGTTAGAAGACAGTTGTGGAGGCCAACGAGGGAAGTGCACTCTCCTCTAATCTGAGAAACCACACATTGCGGAATGCTGCACTCAATGACTAATTCGATTCACTTCATTGTTACGCCCTGAAGACATACGTATGGCAGTTTCAGTTGTTTCCTAATGAACTCGGTGCGTGATCAATGAGGGTGGGCAGTCGTCAATCCACAAAGATCTCTTTTTGCTACGATAGTTGTGTGAGGTAAAATACACATAGGGTGACTCATTAGGGAAGTATAGAAGGTTCAACCTAGGGAAACAATGCTGTGGGGAAGGCATCATTCAATAACCTGGTTGTATCACTAAGTTAGTGATGTTTGAAGACTCTGTCATGGAAGGATAAGTAATGGTGTCTATTCAATTCTGTGAAGGAACACTGTGGGGCAGGCCTCATTCAACTAATGTCATGAAACACTGTGTTCGTAGGGTTATAATACAGCTGTGGAGACCAACGTTGAAAGTGCACATTGTTCTAGCTGAGAAACCACCCTATGCGGAATGCTGCAAACAATGACCAGTTCTATTCACTTCATTGCTACATATGAAAATGTATGCAAGGGAGCTTAATTGGGTGTTTCCTAATGAATTCCGTGCGTGAACACTGGGGGAAAACCTTCATTCCACGAATATGTCGTTTCATGATGATAGTAGTGTTTGGTAGAATACACGTATGGAGACCTATGAGGGAAAAGGAGAAAGCTCAACTCGGTGAACCAATTTTGGCTGGAATGCAGCATTCAGGCACCCCTTCGTTCCACTGAGTTAGCGATGTGTGAAGACTCTGTCATGGAGGATAAGCTATGGTATATTTTCAACTCTGAGAAGGAACACTGTGGGGTAGGCCTCATTCAACTAACCTCATGATACACTGTATATGTAGGGTTAGAATACAGATGTGGTGACCAACGTGGAAAGTGCAGAGTGTTCTATCTGAGAAACCACACTATGTGGAATGCTGCATTTAATGGCCAGTTGATTCACTTCATTGTTACGCCCTGAAGACATACGTATGGAAGCTTCAGTTGTTTCCTATTGAACTCGGTGCGTGATCAACTGGGGGTGGGCTATCGTCAATCCACGAAGATCTCTTTTTGCTATGATAGTTGTGTGAGTTAGAATACACACAACTCATTAGGGAAGTATAAAAGATTCAACTCAATTGAATGCATATTTAATTACCTTTTTGTATCACTAAGTTAGCGATGTTTGAAGACTCCGTCATTGAAGGATAAGCTATGGTATACATTCAACTCTGTGAAGGAACACTGTGGGACAGGACTCATTCAACTAACTGTGAGAATACAATTGTGGAGGGACGCCTGGGTGGCTTAGTGGGTTAAGCGTCCGATTTTCGCTTAGGTCATGATCTCGCGGTTCGTGGGTTCGAGCCCCGCGTCGGGCTCTGTGCTGACTGCCAGCTCAGAGCCTGGAGCCTGTTTCAGTGTCTCTGACTCCCTCTCTCTCGGACACTCCCCTGTTCATGCTGTGTCTCTCTCTCTCAGATATAAATAAAAAACAGTTAAAAAATTTAAAAAAAAAAGAATACAATTTTGGAGACAAAGATGGGAGGTGCACGTGCCCCGAGAAGCCATACTATGCGGAATGTTGCATTCAATGACCAGTTCGATTTACTTCATTGCTATGCTATGAAAGAATATGCATGGAAGCTTATGTAGTGTTTCCTAATGAGCTCGGTGCGTGAACACTCGGCGAAACCCTCATTCCACGAAGGTCTCGTTTCAGTATACTAGTAGTGTTTGGTAGAATACACTGTGCAGAATGCTTCCTTCAACCAAGGTCTTGTGTGACTATGCTAGCAGCGTTAGAATACACATGCGGAGACTAATGAGGGAAGTGCAGGACGCTCAACTCTGTGAAACAAGACGCTGTCGAATAGAGCATTCAGTTCCCTGGTTGTTTCACTAAGTTACAGGAAGGATAAACTAAGTGTTATGTACTCAAATCTGTGAAGGCTCACTGTTGTGCAGGCTTCATTCAACTAAATTTATGATTCACACTTTTCCCCATTAAATACTGCGTTGTGGAGACTAACAACGGAGGTGCACTGTGATCAGTCGTAGAGTCCTCACCATGCGGAATACAGCTTTCAATTATCAGGTCGTTTTACTACGTTGGTACCTTTTGAAAACTCATGCATGGAAGGTTCAGCTAATTGTTACTTACTCAATTCCGTGCATGAACACTGCAAGGAAAAAAGTCTTGTTTCCCTACGTTTGCTAGTGTTTGAAAACAACATGCATGGAAGTGTAAGCTAAGTGGTGTATACTCAACTTGGTGAATGAACACTACGGGGAACCCATCATTCAACTAACATCATGTTCACTATGTTAGTATGTTAGAATACAGGGGCGGAGACCAATGAGAGAAGTGCAGATTGTTCAACTCTGAATGAAACTGTGCGGAAATGGACTTAGTAATGTCTGGAGAAACATGAATGGGAGCATAACTTAAGTGTTAGATACTCAACTCTGGACATGAACCGTGTGAGAAACGCTTCATTCCACTAACATCATGTTTCACTTTGTTAGTAGTGTTAGAATGTGGAGACAAAGGAAGGAAGTGCAGCATGCTCCTCTCTGTGAACAAATACGGTGCACAATGCAGCATTTACTTACCATGTTTTTTCAATAAATTAGTCACCTTTGAAAAATAAACCATAGAAGGAAGTATAAACTAAGTGTTATAGATGCTGCTCTATGCAAGAACCCTGTGGGGAACGCATCGTTCAGCGAACGTCATGTTTCAGTATGTTAGTAGCATTAGAATACAGATGCAGAGACCAGTGAAGGAAGTGCAGCATTTTCAACTCTGTGAACGAAGAAGGTGCGCAATGCAGCATTCCATTACCGTCTTGTTTCACTGACTTAGTAATGTTTGAAAACACAAGCATGGAAGTATAAACTGAGTGTGATATACTCTACTCTGCAAGAACACTGTGCGGTACGTGTCATTCAGCTATCGTCATGTTTCTCTGTGTTGGCAGTGTTAGAATACAGATGCAGAGACAAATGAGGGAAATACAGTGTGGCCAACTCTGTGAAACAACACTGTGCAGAAGGCAGCATTCAGTTAACCAGGTTGGTTCACTATGTTGGTAAAGTTTGAGAATACATGCATGGAACTATACGCATAGTGGTATGTACTGTATGTCTGTGAAAGAACACTGTGGGGCACCCATTGTTCAACTAATTTCTTTCACTATGTTACCGTGTTTGAAAACACAGAGACGAATGATGGAAATGCATTGTGCTTAACTCCGAGAAACCACACTAGGCAGAATGCAGCATTCAGTTACCAAGGTTTTCACTACATTGGTAAAGTTTGAAAACACATGCATTAACTCATTCGCTACAAGTTATATAATCAACTCTGTGCATGAACACTCTGTGGGAAAGCGTCACTCAACTAACGTCATGTTTCCCTATGTTAGAAGTGTCAGAATACGAGTGTGGAGACCTTTGAGGGAAGTGCAGTGTGCTCAACTCTGAAACAACACTGAGGAATGCAGCACTCAGTTTTCAGGATTTTTCACTAAGTTAGTAATGTGTGAAAACACATGCCTGGAAGTGTAAGCTAAGTATTTTGTACTCAACTCTGAGACTAAACACTATGGTCAAGGCATGAATCAGCTAACTTTATGTTTCACCATGTTGGGAGTATTAGAATAGAGATGTGGAAGGCCACCTGGGTGGCTCAATGAAGCATCCAATTTCGGCCCAGGTCATGATCTTACAGTGTGTGGGTTAGAGCCCTGCATAAGGCTCTGTGCTAACAGCTAACTCAAAGCATGGAGCCTCTTTTGGATTCTGTGTCTCCCTGTTGCTCTGACCCTCCCTTGCTCCTGCTGTCTTTCTCTCTCTCTCTCTCTCTCTGTCAAATTAAAAATAAACATTAAAAGTAAAAGGATGGAGATAGATCTACCGAGGGATGTAGTTCTTATGAGAGCTGAGAACGGGATAAGTCTGGAGATGAAAGGACTAGTGCAATCTCCTGGCAAGCTGACTGTCTCAGGAATACGAAACACATATGGGCCCGGGCAAAGGGAAAACTTCATTTGGTACTGTGGGAGCCATCATGGCAAGATGCCTGGATTCTTACTTGAGAAAGAAAGGAAAAGCTTCTGGAGTTCACCTTTTCCCCTTCCCATCCGATCAGTGGATAGAGGCAACAGTGATTCAAGGAGAGTAGTGTTGGAATACACATGGGCAAACCAAAGATGGAAATGTGGTTTTGATTTGTATTTTCCTGATGATGAGGGACGCTGAGCATCGTTTCACGTGTCTGTTTGCCATCTGGATATACTCTTTGGAGAAGTGTCTGTTCATATCTTCTGCCCATTTATTCACTGGATTATTTGTTTTTCAGGTGTGGAGTTTGTTGAGTTCCTTATAGATTTTGGAAACTAGCCCTTTATCTGATATGTCATTTGCAACTATCTTTTCCCATTCTGTCAGTTGCCTATTAATTTTATGGATTGTTTCCTTTGCCATGCATAAGCTTTTTATCTTGATGAGGTCCCAATAGTTCGTTTTTGCTCTTGATTCCCTTGCCTTTGGGGATGTGTCAAGTAAGAAATTGCCATGGTGGAGGTTGAGGAAGTTGTTACCTCCTGTCTCCTCTAGGGTTTTGGTAGTTTCCTGTCTCCCATTCAGGTCCTTTATCCATTTTGAATTTATTTTTGTGTATGGTGTGAGAAAATGATCTAGTTTCATTCTTCTGCATGTAATAGTTGTGGCACTTATTCCATCTGTGCCTGCGACTGGGGCTCTCTCATCAACATCATCCTGAACCCAGCCCAGGATGCTGTCTGTGCCCAAGAGTTTCTGCATGCTTGAGTTGCTCTTGCTATGCAGAACTTTGCCTCCTTGATTCAGCTGTCTTTTGAATGACTGTCTGACAGGCGGCAGTGTTTCCAACTGAGGCAGGGAACCCAGCTTCCAATCATTGTCGCTAAAACAATTCAATAAAATAGTGCGGTGTATTTTACACAGGCATCTCTAATTTAGGGAACTCTAACTCTCTGTGCCTGTCTATACACTCTGGGTGCTCTAACTATATGTGAGGACTTCTCCCTCATTCATTCTCTGGATTAATAACTGTGATGTTTACAGCTGATTGTCTCTGGCTAGTCTACCTTAGGATAGAAATTTTAAGGACTATCTCAAGCAGCTGAGAAACTCCTTTTGCTTCGTGGAACTTCCCTGTCTTCTCTGGCCTGACACATTGCCTCATTCCACTGGTGGAGAACAAAACAAAACCAAAATCAGTTCTGTGCTCATCTAGCTGAGCTGACAGGCTTTAGGACCATGTGAACTCTTTTCTCTGCCCTCTGAGCCTTTATCTGCCTTCAGGCTTCTGGGCAGCACCTACACAATATCTTTTCTGCCCTCTCTTCCCCTTTCCCCCTCCCCTGGTTTCCGCAGCACCTGGGGTTGTGCCTGAGCATCTGGCTCCTCAGTGCCTAGAGAGCCTGCTGCGCCTCCTCCCCACACTGTCAAAAGGCAAACCACTCCTCTGTTAACTTTAAATTTCTTCACTGGTTCCACAGGAAAATATAAACACTGGGAAACTTTTAAGGGGACACAGATAAAATATTATTAAGATATACAAGTCTTTGAAATCATATAACTTAGGGCACCTGTGTGGCTCAATCGGTTGAGTGTCAGACTTCAGCTCAGGTCATGATCTCATGGTTTGTGGGTTCGAGCCTGCATTGGGCTCTGGGCTGACAGCTAGCTCAGAGCCTG
>NW_024083197.1:7000-13216 GCF_003009895.1 Hyaena hyaena | reverse complement strand
TTACCATCTTGTTTCACTAAATAATTACCCCTAGTAATGTTGCAAAACAGGTGCAGAGACCAATTATGTAAGTGGAGTATGCTCAGATCTGGGAAACAACATTGTGCCAGATGCTGCATTTCATCACCATCTTGTTTCACTACATAAGTCATGTCTGAAATCACATGCATGGAAGTATGAGGTAAGTGTTATATACTCAACTCTATGAATGAGCACCGTGGGGAGGCCGTCATTCAACTGACATCTCTATGTTAGTAGTGTTACAATACACGTGGGGAAACCAATGATGGAAGTGCAATATGCTCAGCTCTATCAAACAACAATGTGCGGATTGCAGCATTCAGTTACCATCTTAGTTCACTGAGTGAGTCATGTTTGAAAACACAACCATGGAAGTATGAGGTAAACGTTATATAATCAACTTAGTGAAAGACCATTGTGGGGAACCCATCATTCAAATAAAATCATGTTTCACTCCGTTGGCGGTTATCGAAAAAGATGTAGACAAAAGATGGCAGTGCACTATGCTCAACTCTGTGAAACAACACTGTCAAGAAAGCAGCATTCAGTTACCATCTTGTTTCACAGAGTTAGTCACGTTTGAAAACGCATGCATGGTTGTATCAGGCAACTGCTATATACCCACCTCTGTGAACGAACACCGTTGGGAACCCATCATTCAATTAAGATCATGTACCCCTATGTTAGTAACGTGCAAAACTGATGCGGACACCAAAGATGGAAGGGCTGTATGTTCAACTCTCTGAAAAAAAACAGGGGCGGAATGCAGTATTCCGTTACAATCTTGATTGACAAAGTCAGGAATATTTGAAAACACATGCGTGTAGGTATAAGAGAAGTGTTATATACTCACTCTATAAGAGAATACTCTGAAGAAGCCATCATTCACCTAAAAACATGTTTCCCTATGTTTGTAGTGTTAGATAAAGATGCGTAAACCAATGATGGAAATGCAGCATGCTCAATCAACTCAGTGAAAACAACACTGTGCAGATTGCACAAGGTAGTGATCTTGCTTCTCTGGGTTAGTCATGTAGGAAAAGACGTCTGGAAGTTTGAAGGAAGTGTTATATACCCAAATGTGTGACGAACCCTGTGGCAAACCCTGCATTCAATTAACACATTTTCCACGAGGTTACTAATGTTGGAAAACTGATGCAGCGACCAATGATAGAAGAGCAGTATTCTCATCTGGGTGAATCCACACTGTGGGGAATGCAGCATTCAGTTACCATCTTGTTTCAGCATGTGATTCATGTTTGAAAACACATTCATTGAAGTTCGAGGTAAATGTGATTTGCTCAGCTCTGTGAATGAACACTGTGTGGAAGCCAACAATGAACTAACATCTAGTTTCACTTGTGTTAGTAATGTTGAAAAACAGATGCTGAGACCAAGGATGGAAGTGCAGTATGTTCAGCTCTGAGAAACAACAGGGTGAGCAATGCAGCATTGAGTTACCTACCATCTTGTTTCACAAAGGATTCACGTTGGAAACACATGCATGGTGGTATGAGCTAAGTGTTATACCACACTGATACTCAGCTAACAGTTTCTGCCCAGGGTTCCTCTGAAGCCATGGTGGGGGACACCTGCAGGAACCCACTTGACAACTCCTGCACAGAAAGACTTTGACATGGGCAGACATTGAGTGATAGATGGTAGGATCCAGGAGTTAATGCTATCCTGACCCTGCCTGCTTCTCATAGAGGATCCCAGTAGACACACCAGGGACCAGTGCAATAACACCACCATTTTTGCTTTCCTATTTCCCTGTTTCACACTTCTCTGTCTCCAATTCCTATTTCTTGACCACAGACTCTTGTGTCAGGCTCTCTTTCTGGCAACACGGGCTACAAGACCACCTGAGCCTTGTGCTAGAAATGACCTATTGGCACCCAGTCTCCCTGTTTGCCCCGTCCATATTCCTGTGTGTTGCAGGGACTGGAAGGCTGAAGACTACCTTTCCCAGAGCCCCCCACCCCCACCCCTTCCTGGATGCAACCGCTCCACCAGAGGAAGGCAGTTATGCTCACCAACACCCGCTACTGCTCCACCAGAGGGAAGCACTGTAGGGGTGAGCTGGAGGTAGAGGGAGGCAGAGGCCATTCTTCCTGCAGTGTGGTGTCTGCTGGCTGGGATCTGGCAGACAGGAGTTTTCACGGCAGCGGACGCTATGTTCCTTCCATTTTTTTGTCACCAGTTAATGGATGTGCAACTAGGATGCTGACAAGAATTTCCTGCAAGGTGGTAGCTGGGATAGTGTGACCTACCATATGGCAGAAGTGTGCTCTCACCTCCAAGCTTCCAGTTCTTTCTACATTTAATTCCCTACATTGACTATCTTTCTGTACAAAATACCTAGAGTGTTTTCTGTTTCCTTCACTTATCCTTGACTGGTTGGGCCTCCTCACCTCTACCATATACTATCCCACCAGGCTCAGATGGAGGGATGTTGAAAGGCCACATATTTACCCAAAGAAACATCTAGAAAGAGCCAGCAGCCATCCCCCCATTCTTCCTTACTAGATCAACTTTCCTTCTGGAAGTTGCAGCCAGGGCTTGGGTATGTGACCCGGTCCTGGCCCAGGAGCCTGAGGAAAGTGTGTATAAGATGCATTCTGGGATAGTTTATCTTCCTGATAAATGGAAACACACAGGAAACATTCTCTCTGGCACTAGATGGAGTTCTGTGAGAACATGGTGCTTGGGATCATGACAGCCATCTTGCAGTCATGAGGGGATAAGTCTGTGGATGAGAATGGTAGAAGGGACAGACAGAAAATACTAGGTTGAGCCACAGCATTAACCCTGGAGTTGCCTGCTTTTACTAGGCATCACCCAGGTGGGACCCTTTCCATCTGAACCACATAGAGGTAGGTTCAGAACATGTCAGTTTCTTCCATACTGACATGCTGGAATCCAGGGATACTGGGACTTCAAAGAGCTGGACTTGGACCAGGGTGAGGCAGGCGACGCATTTGCCTCAGATGCAAATTTTTAGGAGGTAGCAATAAAATCAGGAATCAGAATCAGAATAAACAATATTATAGTGCAATATTTCAAAAAATCAAAGCTAATATAAAAAAAATCCAATGAACAAAATACCATGATTTTTATAAAGAGACTAAAGAATCAGTGTCTCCTGCTAGGTCTGCTCAGCTTGTGATTCCCCTCAGGGCCCCCTTGATGAATCTCACCTATGTCAATCCATATAGTGAAGCAGGGCTCTAGGGTTTTGAGACCTGGGTCCATGGACTGGCTGTGCCAAAGACTTGATGATTCTAAGCAATCCCCTTCCCTTCTCTGGACTCTGGTTACCCCATCTGTCCTGCATGGAGGCTAAGGCATTGCCAAGATGGTCTCCTGACCCGTCTTCCTCATCCCCATGGCCTGCTGAGGTTATTGTCCCTCTCCTTGGGAGGCTGTGTCTCCTGGGCCATCGACTCCTGGCTATTAATATCTCCACCATCCCCGGCCTGATCAGGGTGTTTAATGACTGCCAGCTGTGGCTCTGGCCCCCTCCCTTGGGAGAGAAAAGAGCAGTTCCTGTTCCCACATGGGGGAGCTGGGAGGAGGCAGGGTCATTGCTCAGGAAAACAGGCCCTGGGCAAGTGGTGGGAACAGAGGGTCTGACTCTGTCTCCTCATCCTGCTGGGCCCAGGACTGCCCAATGGAGGTGCCTGCAGATACAGACCCCCTGTGCCCCTGCCCTGTGGGGGCTGCCCCGGCCTCCCCACCCTTGCCTGGGCCTTGTCCCTTTCAATCCTGATTTCAGTAGCCTTGGGGCTTTCCCCAGACATCCCCACAGACATTACATTCAGCATGTCCCCAACCAGGTCACCATCTCCCCACATCCCCTCCTCTTCCTCCTCCCTTACCTGGATGATGGACTGCCAACTTTTCCTCAGCTTGCCCCTGGGGCCCTTCTCCGCAGCCAGGGTGGCCTGCCCCAAGTCCACCTCATCCCGTTGGCCTCATTTAAGAAGTCTCCACTAAGGAGCCCACCTTAGGCACTTGTTTACTTGGATTTGGGTGTCCCTGACACCTGTCATGCTCCCTTCGTACCTAGAGACACCTGCTTAGTCCTTGGAGACAACCTGATGTCTCTTCACTAGGGAAGCTGCTCCCTATTCATTCAGCCGGCACACTGACCACCCTCCTTGTTCAGCCTGTGCCCCAGAGTGGTAGGTACTGTCCACATGGTGACCTCTGCTATCGAATTGATGGTGGCCCTCTGCACCAGGATGGAGGGGGCTCCTTGCTCCTTTTTCCAGGAGGTGCCCAGCTGAGTTAACTGGTCTTTGCCCTCAGGAACTGGGGTCAGGGCTCAGTCAAGCGACAGGACCTAGTCTGTGCCCTAAAGGCCCAACTTTACAGCTGAGATTGGGACAGGAATCACTGTGTGCCACGGAAGTCAGGGGACTGGGTCTAAAGACCAGGCTCTGGGTCTCCCTAATCCTAGGCTGTCCCTGGCGTCACCTATCCTGTGGCCTCACTACTTCTTCCCTCTTGTATTTCACTCTGAAATACAGTTGAGGAGAGAGGTCTGTGTCACCTGGCCTCCTGTGGAGGGGCCTGAACTCTGTGACGTTTGGGGCCCCCAACCTTGGTGAAGTCCTTGAGGTACCCAGCAGGTGGCACTAGAGATGAGCTGGACTGGCCTGACAAGTGCCTTGCAAGGCAGGAAAGGGACGGGACTGGGGAGGTTGGAGGGAAGAAGGTGTGTAGGAGAAATCTGCTCGTGGTTGCCCCACTCTCACAGGCAGCTTGGGATGTCTACCCATGGCATCTACCCGCCTGAGACCGTATTTCAGCTTCTCTCTGTTCCTGAATGCCCGACACTGGACTTTTCACCTACTCTCAGGGCAGGACCTCACCAGTATTCTTCCTTTTGCTGGATCTCTCCATGTTTGCTTCACTTGCCACAGTCCTGGCTGATTAATCTGGTCTCCTCTGGGCTCTCTCCTTTCCTCTGAAGCTATGTCTCACTAACGGTGGGATTTCAGGCACTGTGGTGGATGGTCTGGGTCTAGTTTGGTCTGGTGGTCCTTCCTGGCCTTCCCATAGCTCAGGCAGCCTGTGGGATCACTGATTTGGAAGGCAAGGTGCTGCCCTTTCCTCTACAAATGCCCCACTTCTTGGATCTGTGAACTCCTCCCATTTCTGTTTTCCCTCCTCCCCTTACCCTCTTCCACCAGCCTGAGCTCATCCCTCAGTTCCCGAGAATGATTCCTTATTCTCTCAGCCTCCATCTTCTCTGCATCCCCTGGCCCCCAGTCAGCTTGGGGATCTCCCTCCCGTTGCTGTCCTCCCTGAGCCCAGAGGACACAGCAGGTGGCAGAGGGCTCTGTGCAGCCCCTTCCTCATTAGCCACTCATGCCGTAGCCAGGAGCTAAGCCTAGCCATCCATCAGGTGGAAAAACTGAGGCCCAGAGATACAAGAAACTGTTCAAGATCTATGAACACATCTGAATTAGAATTGGGACTAAAAGAGTAGGGCTGGGTCTTCTGGACCTTACTAGTAGACAACATCTCTGGAACCAGTTTAGAGAGGGACTGAGCTGGGGGGTGGCCAGGGAGGGAAATCAGAGAGAGAGAGAGAGAGAGAGAGAGAGAGAGAGAGACTTGGCCCAGCTGGGAGAGAGGAGGAGCATGGCCATCCTGCTTGGTCCCGATTTCTTATCCCCTGTCCCTTGGAGTAGTAGGGATAGGAGGCTCTCTCGGGGAAGAATAGAACAAGTTCCAGGTGACCCAAGTGCCCATGTCCAGCTCTCCTCACCCCATCAGTGGTCACCACCATTGGCCTGGGCAGAGGAAGGGATGGTGAGTGCTGAGAATGCTCTCTCCAGCAGGCCAGAGTGTGCCTGAAACCAAAGCTAGGGACATTCCTTCCTCTGTCCTACAGCTGACCATGCACAGGGTAGGGATGGCACGCGACTCTAGATGGAGTTTGCTACAGTCAGACCTGCTGGGCCACTGATCCAAGGGTATGTGCCTGGGACTACCCCTGGGTTCATGGTCACTCTGATGCTGGCCTGACGACCCCTGACTCAGGCCCCCCACAGGCTGCTGGGTTGGTTGGGACTGTCATTTGGTGATGGGTTCTGGGATGGTACTGAGTAAGCTTTGAAGGAGACTAGTAAGCAGATCTGAGGCTTTGCCAGCTTTTTCTAGCTTCCTTTTACCAGTTGG
>NW_024083197.1:0-2848 GCF_003009895.1 Hyaena hyaena | reverse complement strand
ATCCCAAGCCAGAGGGGTGGTGACATCAGGGTTCAGTGATGCTTGTGACCTCCCCTCCTCTGAATGTGGGGAAATGGCCAAAAGTTGAGAGCTGGTCTCCATTTTAGGTCACGAGGAACATCAACCACCAGGGAAACCAAGCCAATTCAACCCAGCATTTATTGTTACACGGCCTGTTTACAGTCCTGAGGGTGTCTTCTGGCTGAAGCATGGGCAGGAAGCCATGTGGCCACAGGGTGCAGGGTTGACACAGGATGTCATGACCACCAGTCTCTTGTCCAGACAATATACAGGCTCAAGGACTTCCCAGCCATACTCCAGTGTGGCTCCAGTGGGAATGGGGTTGCAGGGATGGTGGCCATAACATAACTAAGAGGATGAAGCTTGTTACAATATATAAAAAGCAGCAGTTAAGAATTTGTGCCTTTGCTTTCTCATCTGACAGATCTGAGATCAAGCCCTCTCTGTGTGACAAGGCGAAGTACCTCTCTGTGAGACTTGGTTTCCTGACCTGTGAAATAGGGACAGTCGTTCCCATCTTGCTGGGTTGATGTGAGGATTAAGGGGCCCATGAGTGCACATCTCTCAGCCTGATCCTAATCGTTGGCACACCTGGTGGGCAGCCAAGGGGCACTCCCACTGCTTACAGAGATGGGAGGGCTGGTGGCAGTCCCAACCATTCCAGCCACCCTGGGACCACTTCACTACAGCAGGGATTATGTAGATACCTGTGCCCCCTAAACTGAACTCCCTGTAAAACCACGCCTGCCTGAGGCAGAGAACCTCCTCCACTCGGAGGAGCTAGCTGCTCAGAAGACGACGACGGGGGAGGTGATTGCATCTTGGAAGAGATGTCTTAATGATAATGATGCGTAACTTGAAGAAACTTGACAGGAACGGTGGAACTTCAGGCTCTGTTGAGGTGATGGTGGCAGCGGGTGACCTTTAGGTGCAAGATCTTTGTGTCCTCGACACCAGTCATGTTCCCACATTCATTGTCCGGGAATGGGCCACTGCCTACGTTGGACGGCGCCTGAGAGCTACCAGTGCCGAGTCAGGTGAGAGCATGTAGGTTTCTTGCCCCTGATTGCTGGACGAGGACTCTGAGGGCTGAGCTCCACCCTACATCTTCCTAGGTCGGAGCACCCAGCACCCCTACTTGCAGAGAAGCGGCTCCCGCGTCTGTGCACCCTACTCTCCTCAGGAAAGCGCAAGGGCAGAGTTCTTTAGGGGCGTCCTGACAGTAGCCTGGGGACCAGGTCAGCCTCTGAGCCCAGAGCTGGGGCTGGTGTCCCCCGGGCAGGCCTCGGTGCCCGGTGCCACCCCGGAGTGGGAGGTGCGGAAGGAACGGCTGGTGGGGGCCCATGGGCGCTGGCGGTCAGACCAGGGAGACTTCAGCCTGGAAGCTGGAAGAACGGCATGCGCCCGGGCTGACGCAGGTCAGAATGGAGACCTGCCTGCTGCACGTGACCCTGGTGCTGCCTCCAGAAGGGTGCTGGTATTTGGGGTCCGAGCCCAAGAAGCCCTGCAGGTGCCAGCGCCTCCACTTCCACAGCAACTCCGCCTGCACCTGGGAAAAGGGAGGTATTCAAGTCCGCTCCTAGGAAGCCTCCTCCGTGGCTGACTGGGCTGCTCTGGATTGAGGGTGTTGAGCCAGCCAGTCAGATCCTCTAGGGGAGTCTAAATTGAGAGACCCAGATGCTACCTTGGCTAGTGCACAGTGCACTAGGGATAGGGGTTAAATCAAGGCCTTGGAGGTGGTAGGTGGGGAGGTAGGAGGCAGAGAGAAGATCAGAGAATGAGGTCTGGGGAGGGGGAGGGGAGCTGCCCCCGGGGTGGCCGAATCCCCATTCTTCTGAACACTGCCCTCCAGCTCACACGAGCTCTTCTGAGTGGATAGATTTCTGTGCTTTGTAACCAGGGCTCCACAGTAACTCAGCCTCCACTGGCTGTCCACTCCCTTTCCCTTATCTCCACTTGCCACTTAACCAAACCAATGTGCACATGAATCCCAGGTGTCCCAAGTGTGTGTGTGTGTGCGCGCGTGTGTGTGTGTGTGTGTTAACATGCAAATTCTAAGTCAGCAGATCTGGGGGGCAGAGGGCAGAAATCAGCATTTTTAACAAGATCCTAGTTATGGGCCATCACCTATTTTCTAGTCTGAGAACCACACTTGGAGTCTTAAGATTTAACCCATCTTTGCTCTGCACATATCCCATTTGTGTTTCCGGATCTTGAAACCTGAGTGCTATTGCCTGGTCCCCACAGTCTGGGAGTGGCTTACCTCACCATTGAGGAAGCAGTACGGGATGGCCACCACAAAACCCTAGGGAGGAAGAGGGTGGGGGGGGTGAGGTAGACAGACTCCAGGAGACCCCAGCCCCTGTGCCACCCCTGTCCCTGTCCTTATGTTCCTCTGATTAACCAAAAGGCTAAGCATACAGTAGGTCTTAATCAAGACTTATTACAGTGGGGGAAAAATGGAATCCAGTGGCAAGGGTCCAAGACTCCAATTCCCTTAAAGCCCAGAGAAGAACACAGACTTTGGTTGATGGTTCATACCTGGAAAGACCCCATGACGAGCTCAAAGACCATTTTCACCTCAGCTGTAAAGTTGTTGGGAAAGAAGGCGACATGATGTAGTGCACTCCCAACAGGGGAATCAGAAGAAGAGTAGATTTGGCGAGCCCCCTGGGGACAAGGGAAAGACAGACAGTGGGTACAGGAGGTAGGGACAATGATCGGGCTGTGAGGATGGGCTGCTGGCTTCCGGAAGTACTATGTGCCGATGTGTTCCTGTTCCCTATCTGCAGTGCCTCTATCCTCATCCCTCTCCCCGCCACCTCCG
>NW_024083196.1:0-24103 GCF_003009895.1 Hyaena hyaena | reverse complement strand
CACCACACCAAATCAGCAGACTACATGTTTTTTCAAGTGGACACATATTGATGAAAATAGACCATATTCTCATCTATTATGAGAATTCATTGGCTATAAAACAAGTCTCAGTAAATTTAAAAGGATTCAATCATTCAACATCTGTCCCGTGACCACATATGTTCTGTGACCATCTTACAGATCTGTAAAATCTCCAAATATTTAGAAACTAAACAACACACTCCTAAGGAACCCTATCAGCCAAATAAATCAAATTGGAAGTTAAAAACTATTTTGTACTGACTGAAACTGAAAACACAACATGTCAACATGTGGCATGTTGCTCATACAGTATTCATCTTCCCCAGCCTCCACTTTGAAGAAACTACAAAAAGAAAAGGAAATTCATCACTGAGTATGGAGAGGAAATGGAATAATAAAGATCAAAGCAGAAAGAAAGACAATGGAAAACAGAAATATAGAGAAGTCAGTGAAATGAAAAGGCAGCTTTTAATATCAACTTCAAAAATGAGAGGAGTGACATCACTTCAATTCTACATATACGAAAAGGGTAATAAGGGAATATTATAAGATACTTTATGTCAATAATGTCAAGATTAAATAGATTCCTTGAAAGACTTAAACTCCTCAAAAATAAATATGTAACTTAAGTAGCATGATAAAAGGAATAAAATGTGTAGTTTAACACTTTCTCACAAAGAAAACTTCAAGCCAAAAGCTTCACTAGTGAATTCTAGCAAACATTTAAGGAAGAAATAATGCCAATTCTGTACAACTGTACTAGAGAATTGAAGAGAAGGGAATATTTCCAATTCATTTTTAAGGCCAACTTTCACCTTATGAAAAACAGACAGAGACATTAGAAGAAAACTATAGACCAATGTCTCTCATGAACACACATGCAAAATTCTTTTTTTTAACTTTATTTTGAGAGAGAGAGAACTTGCAAGTGGGGAAGGGGCTGAGAAGGAAGGAGAGAGAGAATCTTAAGCAGGTCTACACTGCCAGCACAGAGCCTGATGAGGGGCTCAGTCTCACAAACTGGGAGACCATGACCTGAGCCACCATCAAGAGTCAGATGCTTAACTGACTGAGCATCCTGGCACCCCCACACATGCAAAATTCTAAACAAATTTTTACCATATCAAATCTAATAATACATGAAAATATGCTACATCATGACAAAGTGGGGTTTCTCACGAATGCAAGATTGGTTTATTATTTGAAAATCAATGTAATTTACCCAAGTTAATAAACTAAAAATTAAACACCATACAATCATTGCGATAGGTGGAGAATAAGCATCTAACAAATCTAACATCCATTTCTGATTACAAATTAAAAAAAAATACCCTCAACAAAGTAGATATGGAAGGAGACTTCTTCAACTTGATAAAAGACTTCTACCAAAAAAACCTATCATCATATTTAATGGTGAAAGACAAGTACTTTCTCTCCAAGATCAGAATAAAGGTAAGGGATGTCTTCTCTCATGACTTCTGTTTGACATTGCACTGAAGGTTCTAGCCAGTCCATAGGACCAAGAAAAAGAAAGAAAATGTATTCAAAATATAAAGGAAGATGCAAAGCTGTATTTGCAGATAAAATGATTGCTTATGTGGAAAACCTGATGGAATCTTTTATAAAAAAGTTTACTAGAAATAATAAATGAGTTGAATCAAATTTATAGGATAAAGGATCAATATACAAAAAAATAATTGATCTCTAATAGCTATCATTGAACAATTAGAAATTGAAATTTTAAAAAATATCATTTATGATAGCATCAGAAATATAAAGCACTTAGGAATGAATCTGATAAAAGATGTAAAAGGCTCCCACACTGAACACTATAAAATATTCCTGAGAGAAATTAAATAAGAATTAGGTAAATGGAGAGATATAAAGTATTCATGGATCAGACGATTCAATATGGTTAAGATCTCAATTCTCCGCAAATAGGCTTACAGATCAAAATCCCAGCAGGCTTTTCTGTAGAAATTGGCAAGCTAATTCTAAAAATCATAGGGAAATGTACAAGTCCTGGAAGAGCGGAAACGGCTTTGAAAAAGAACAAAATTGGAGGACTACCGCTGCCTGATTTCTAGTCTTATGAAGCTACACTTTAAGACTGTGTGGGACGCCTGGGTGGCTTAGTCAGTTAAGCGTCCGATTTTCGCTTAGGTCACGATCTCGCGGTTCGTGGGTTCGAGCCCCGCGTCGGGCTCTGTGCTGACTGCTAGCTCAGAGCCTGGAGCCTGTTTCAGAGTCTGTGATTCCCTCTCTCTCTGACCCACCCCTGCTCACGCTGTCCCTCTCTCTCTCTTTCTCTCCTAGAAATAAATAAAACATGAAAAAATTAAAAGAAAAAGACTTTGTGATATTATGTAAATTTAGACAAACAGATCAAAGAGACAGAAAGTCCAGAAGGAAAGTGGTATATGGACAACTTATGTTCAGGTTCTTAGGCAGTTGAGTGAGGAAAGGATAGTCTTTCCACAAAATGGTGTTGGAACAATTGGATATCCACATGCAAAAAAAACCAAACTTCAATCCAAATCATACACAGAAATGAACTCAAATTGGTCCAAAGATCTAAATGTAAAACCTAAAACTACAGAACTTCTAAAGGAAACACAGGAGAAAATCTTTATATAATCTTGTATTGGGCAAGATTTCTTAGATATGGCACCAAAAGCATAGTCCATAAAAGAAAAAAAAAGGATAAATTCAACATCATCAAAATTAAGAATTCCCAAGACACTCATAGGTATGAAAAGCCAAGCCACAAAATGGGAGAAAATACTTAGTAAATTACATATTTCATAATGGACTTGTTCCAGAGTTTATAAAGAACTCTTAAAACTCAATAATAATATAGACAAAAGACAAATAAGCATATAAAAAGAAACATGACATTGTTAATCCTAAGGGAAATGCAAAGAAAAGCTACACTGATATACCACTACATACCTATTAAAACGTCTAAAATTAGGGGCACCTGGTCGGCCCAATCGGTTAAGTGTCTAACTTCAGCTCAGGTCATGATCTCACAGTTTGCGGGTTTGAGCCTCTCGTTGGGCTCTGTGCTGACAGCCAGCTCGAAGCCTGGAGCCTGTTTTGGATTCTGTGTCTCCCTCTCTCTCTGACCCTTCCCTGCTCTCTCTCTCTCTCTCTCTCTCTCAGAAATAAATAAAACATAAAACATTTGACAAATAAAGTGTCTGAAATTAAAAACGCTATAGCAAGTATTGACAAAAATGTGAAGAAAATGGAACCTTCATACACTGCTGGTGGGAATGTAAAATGGTACAACCACTTTGAAAAAATAGGTTTTTTTTTTTTTTTTTAAACTTAAGCATACATTTAGCATATGGTCCGGCCATTCTACTTCCAGGTATTTACCCAAGTGAAATGAAACAATGTATCCATACAAAGTATTGTACACATACATTCATAGAAGCTTTATTTTTAATAGCCAATAATTGGAACAACTCCGATGTCCATCAATGGTGAACAGATAAATTCTGGTATCCATATAATGGAATGCTATTCAGCAATACAAATGAATTGTTGATATACATAACAACATGGATGAATCAAAATAATCATGCTGAGTAAGGGAAGCCAGTTACAAAGGAGTGCATGATTCCATTTATATCACATTCTAGAAAATGCAAACCAATCTTTAGTAACAGAGAGCAGATCTGTGGTTACTACCCAAAGCAATCTACAGATTTAATGCAATCCCTACCAAATTCCAAGAGCATTTTTCACAGAACTAGAACAATCATACAAGTTGTATGGAACCTCAAAGGCCTTGAATAGCCAAAGCAATCTTGAAAAAGAAAAATAAAATTGGAGATATCACAATTCCAGGCTTCCAAATTCTATTATAAAGCTGTAGTAATCAAAACGGTATGGTACTGGCACAAAAACAGACACACGGATCAATGGAACAGAATAGAAATCCCAAAAGCAAACTCACAATCATAGGATTAAGAGTATGCAACGGAAAAAAGACAGTCCCTTCAAAACATAGTGTTAGGAAAACTGGACAGCTACATGCAAAAGAATGAAACTAGACCATTTTCTTACACCATATACAAAAGTAAACTCAAACTAGATTAAAGACCTAAATGTGAGACCTGAAACCACGAAAATCCTAGAAGAGGACACACATAGTAATTTCTCTGATGTTGGCCTTAACAATATCTCTCTAGGTATATCTCTTGAGACAAGGGAAACAAAAGAAAAAAATGAACTATTGGGACTACATCAAAATAAAAAGCTTCTGTATGGCAAATGAAACAACCAACAAACCTAAAAGACAACCTACTGAGTGGGAGAAGATATTTGCAAGTGACATATCCTATAAAGGGTTAGTATCCAAAATATATGAAGAACTTATACAACTCAACACTGAAATAATAATAATAATTAATAATAATAACAGGAATAGTAATAACTTAATTAAAAACAGGCAGAAGACATGAATAGACATTTCTCCAAAGAAGACATCCAGATGGCCAACAGACCATGAAAAGGTCCTGAACATCACTCATCATCAGGGGACTGCAAATCGAAACCACAGTGAGATGTTAACTCCTACTTGTCAGAATGGCTAAAATGAAAAACACAAGAAACAGCAAGTTTTAGCGAGGATACGGAGAAGAGGAACCTTATGCACTGTCGATGGGAATACAAACTGGTGCAGCCACTGTAGAAGACAGGATGGAGGTTCCTCAAAAAACTAAAAACAGAGCTACTCAATAATCCAGTTATTGCACTTCTGGGTATTTAACCAAAGAATACAAAAAACACTAATTCAGAGGGATACACGCACCCCATATCTTTACTGCAGCATTATTCAGAATAGCCAAATTATGGAAGGAGCCTAATTGTCCATTAATAGATGAATGGATAAAGATGTGGTATATATACAATGGAATTTTATTCAGTCACAAAAAAGGATGACATTTTGCCATCTGCAATGACATGGATGGATCTAGAGAACATAATGCTAAGCAAAACCAGTCAATCGGAGAAAGACAAAGGCCATATGATTCCACTCATATGTGGAACTTAAAGAAAGAAACAAACAAAACGAAGACGGGGGAACAAGGGAGGAAACAAATAGAAAAAGAGAGACAAATCAAGAAACAGACTCTTAATTATAGAGAACAAACTAATGGTTACCAGAGAGGCCGGGAGTGGAAGGACAGGTGAAATAGGTGAGTTCACCAAAATTTAAAAATTAACAGCTTCTGGTCTTGAGAGAGAGAACGAAATAAGACAAGCCACAACCTGGGAGAAGAAATTTGCTAAACATCTATGTGAGAGAAGGGACTTTTTCCAGAATATATAACACACTCCTAAAACTCAGTAGTATCCAATTAAGAAACGGATTTGAGCAGACACATCATTAAAGAAGATATTTGCACATGAAGAACTCCACATCATCAGCTTTAGAGAAATGCAAATGAAAGCCACAATGAGATACACAATGAGATACCTACTAGAAAGGCTAAAACATTTTTTTAACTGAAATAAATGGTGAAGATCTCACATACTGCTGGCTGGAATGCAAAATGGCACATCCACTTTAGAAAACAGACACGAATCACTTCTTGGCCTTTTGGCTAAGACCAAGTGTAGAAAACAGATATGCAACTTTTATATAATTAAATATACACTTGGCCATACGATGTAGCAATCCTGCCATTAGGTATTTTACCACCCTCCCCCAAAAGAAAACATATGCTCATGCAAAGACCTGCATGTAAGTATTTTTAGCAACTTTATTCATAATGGCCAAAAAGCTAGAAACAACTCAAATGTCCATCAACTGATGAATGCATAAGCAAACTGGCATATCCACACAACTGGAATACTACTCAGCAATAAAAGGAATAAACTACTGATATGTACAATAACATGGATGAATCCATGGGATGCCTGGGTGGCTCAGTCAGATAAGCAACCGACTTCAGCTCAGCCCATGATCTCATGGTGGGTGGGTTCAAGCCCTGCATAAGGCTCTGCGCTGACAGCTCAGAGCCTGGAGCCTGCTTTAGGTTCTGTGTCTCCCTCTTTCTCTGCCTCTCCGCTGCTCATGCTCTGTCAAAAATAAATATACTTAAAAAAATTGTTTTTAAAAACCATGGATGAATCTTAGGATTATGCTGAGTGAAAGGAGCCAATCACAGAAGACCACATACTGTATGATTGATTGATTTTAGTGTTCATTTATTTTTGAGAGAGAGGGAGATGGGATGCAAATGGGGGAGGGGCAGGGAGAGAAGGAGACACAGAATCCGAAGTAGGTACTAGGCCCTGAGCTGTCAGCACAGAGCCCGACACAGGGCTTGAACTCATGAATAGCGAGATCGCGACCTGAGCTGATGTTGGACGCTTAACTGAGCCATGCAGGTGCTCCCTGTATGATTTCATTTAGAAGACACTGTGGAAAAGGCAAAACTAAACGGACAAAAATTAGGTTGGTATTGCCAGGGCTGGTGGCGAGAAGAGGAGATTGGCTGCAAAGGCCCAGAGAGGCGGGGCCTTTTGGTGTGACAGAAATGTTCCGCCCCTCAAGTGTGGTGGTTACATAACTATGTGTTTGTCAAAACTCATCAAACTGTATACTTAAAAGAAGTAAATTTTATGAAATGAAAATTATCTCAATAGATGTGACTTAAGAAAACAATCAAACAAACCTGAATAAACAACGAAGAGAAAATAAACAGAAGAGAAATCAGCTTACAGTTTTTCCAGTTCAAAGGTCATCATGAGAATGCTCTCGATTGTTGTGACACCTGTGTTGTTCCCAGGTCTCTGAAGGAGAAAGCCCAAACATGCGTGATTTGAGCCCAAAGACAAAAACATTCTATACTGAAAAAGATACTTGACAACATGTGATTACTTAAATTCTGGCTTCTCTGTCAAGTCAGCTCAAGAGTTTCCTTGCTATGGACAATAATTTCAGAGCACTCTTAATGAGGATATTTACGTGCATCATCAAATTAATCACCTTGGCCCTCAATGGTACAATCTATTTTACTATCATCCTAATTTTCATTTTCAATTGCATGTACTTCTCTTGAGTAGTCTTTTTTTTTTTAAACATACACCTTGCTCCACTTTGCATTTTGAGATAAACGGTATTTCTCCACACATCTACGCGTCCCATGTCTGTATGTGTCTTCTACATGGCTCCTTCCTCCACAGACTGTCTTGTCCATCTACATTCTTTCTTTGCCAATACGGCTTATTTCAATAACCCAGTTAAAATTTAAGTTATGAATTTTTAACCAAAATGCAAAATACTTAATCTTTTGATGACAATAAAAAAGAGGAGAAATCATCTCATGAGCCATGAGATTGTTGCGGTACTTACAAATATCTTAATGCCAGCAATTTAAAAAGGTATGAATCTTCAACAGTTGACAGAGGGTTATGACTGAGAAGTCTGAAAAATGCAATGGAATTAAAATTATCTGCATTTTCAATAATGACTACCATGAACGTTTATGTTCATTTTGGGGGTATTTTAAACCTTTCAGTTTAAAACTAATCATTTTCTTCCGTTGCCTATAAATCACCCTTAGAGTCTGTCAAGCACTCTTCCTTTGGGAATGGCCCAAGTCTCTGGACAATAAAGTGGAGAACAGGATGAAGACAAAAAAATGTTTTGTAAAGTGGATAGCAAAGAAAAAAGATGCCAAAGAACTTTTTAGGCTGAAAACCCTGGAAGTGACTATGTTGGTGGGAAGGCCTGGCTCTGTAAGAAATACTGTCTAGTGTCCTCTATAATTCTAGATGCTTTTCTTTCTAGAAATTTAAAAAATTGCCCAGTTTCAACCACCCAGTTAAAGACAAAACTAGGACAAATTCCTCAGTTTGAGGGCCAAAGAAAAAGGGCTCAATCTAAGAGGAAATGGTGAAAGCTATCCTCCTGCTACGTGTATTCTTAAATCACAGCCTTTGTCACATGGCATGTAATCACCTGTTTCCTTATCCGTCTCCTGGACTGTCAGCTCCTTGAGGGCAGGGACCATACTTTATCGTCATTGTTGTCCCTGTGCCTGACATAGTGCTTATAAATTTTACTATTTAGTGAATGCTTATTGAATAAATAAGTAACATTTTGTCACTTTTTGACACCAGTTTTTATTCCAAAACGCTGAGTAGATTTTCTTCTCAATTCTTTAAAACAAACAAAACAAAAAAGCGAAAGAAACAGGAAGAAAGAAGAGAAAATCTGCCTTTAGGCTGTTGCTACTCAAGTATCATTGCTGTACTTTTGCAAAATATTATAAAGGTAATCATCATAACCAATACTATTGGGCTATAAGGCATCTGTGATCAGCATTTCCCCTTTAAATCTCATGATAACATTATGTGATAGATACTATCATTACCCCATTTTACAAGTGAGGAAACTGAGGTACAGAGAGGGTGTGTAATTTGTCCTAGTTTGTCAAGCCGGTCACAAGCAGAGCTGGAATCTGAACTCAATTCTGACTCCAAAGCCTGTGTTTTACTTGTATGAAAAAAAAGGGCGCTTGAAATAGCTGTTACCTTAAACTTAACTTTGAGAGCATTAAATATAGAAACACTTTGTAGAACTTCACCACTCCATCTGGGAGAGCTTCTTTGAGAATTACATATTCTATTTTTATTCCTTTTTTCTAATCATCTCCCATGATTAAGTATTTAATTAACTTATGGTCACTGAGACTTTAGAGATTTCATTTTTTTATTTTTTTATTTTATTTTTTAAGAGAGAGAGAGCATGAGAGTATGAGTGAGGGAGGTGCAGAGGAAGAGGGAGAGAGAATCCCAAGCAGGCTCCCAAGTCCAGGGCAGAGCCCAACACAGGGCTTGATCCCATGACTCTGAGATCATGACCTGAGCTGAAATCAAGAGTCAGGCACTTAATTGACTGAGCCACCCACGTGCCCTGAGACTTTAAAGATTTTAAAACCATGTTATGGGTGAATCAGTGAAAATGAGAAAGGAAGGACATCTGAAAATTCATCCCTCTGTAAAAGCAACAACAACAAAAACTAGCAAAAATGATCAGAATCAACTTTTTCAGAACTTTGGAAAATTTAAGCAATGAGCTTGCAGCAATGCAGAGAGCACTTATTTTAAAAAAATTATTAATTTCTATAAGAACAGTGAGATCTGTTTTAACTTGTCCTAGACCTCCATCCTGATGGTAGCCTTGACTAATAGCCTGCATCCCAGAGGAACAAAGTGGAGCTGAAATTCCTTGAAGCCTCATTCCAAAGAACTCATTGTTTTACCTGTCTAGTGGGTTCCCTAAAAAACTTGAAAGGCTTGTGCTTGACCTCGCTGAGAACGGCACAGTGCTAACATAGCCTCTTCCCAAGGCGCATTTTCTGAAAACAATTACAGGTAAATGTTTTAACTTGGCAGCAGTGTGAGGCAATTGGTAATAAGACAAAAAATAGCCTAACCAAAAAACCTAAAAGGGAAAAGCTGAAAATGAGATGTCCATAGAGACTTTGAAATGCTCCAACATATTCCTGGGAAATTAGAACACCACAAGACATATTCCTGGGAATGTAGACAAAAAACAACAACTTAGCACTAATAGATGAGTTCAGCAAGGTTGCAGGATACAAGATTCTGAACTACATTAGCAAGAAATATTCCAAAAATGAAATTAAGAAAACAATTCCATGTATAACAGTATTAAAAAGAATAAAATATTTAGGAAAACATTTAACCAAAAAAGTGCAAGACTCATACACTGAAAACCACAAAACATTGTTGGAAGAAATTAAAGAAGATTAAAATAAATGTAGAGATATGCCATGTTCATGGATCAGAAGAAAATACTGTTAAAATGTCACTGTGCCCCAAATTGAACTATGGTTTCAACACAATCCCTATTAAAATCCCAGCTGACTTCTTTCCAGAAACTGGCAAGCTAATTCTAACATTTGTGTGTCAATTCAAGGGATTGAGAATAGCCAAAATGATCTTTTTTTTTTTAAGGTTATTTATTTATTTTGAGAGAGAGAGCATGTGCACCTGTGTGTGAGATCAAGTGTGAGCAGGGGAGGGGCAGAGAGAGAGGGAGAGGGAGCATCCCAAGCAGGCTCCATGCTGTCAGTGCAGATTTCAACTCAGGGCTCCATCTCATAAATCCTGAGATCACGACCTGAGCTGAAGTCAAGAGCCAGCGACTTAACCGACTGAGCCACCCAGGTGCCCCAAAACGATCTCGATAAAGAACAACAAAATGGGAAGACTCATGTGGCCTGGTTCCAAAACCCAACTCAAAGCTAGAGTAATCACAGTGTGGTCCTGGCATAAGAACAGACATAAATTGATGGAACATAACTGCCAGTCCAGGAGAAAATCCTCACATGTGTCGTCTATTGATTTTCAACAAGGGGCCAAAACAATTCAGTGTGGGGAGGCTAGTCTTTTCCAATGGTGCTAGGACAACTGTGTACCCCCATACAGAGTAATGTAGTTGGATTCCTACACTTCACACCGTATATAAACATTAACTCAAAATGGATCAAATACCTAAAGGAAGAGCTCAAGCTATAAAACTCTTAGAAATCTTTATGACCTTGGATTTAGGCAACAGTTTCTTAGACATGACACCAAAAGCACAAACAACCAAAGGAAAAATAGATAAACTGGACTTTATAAAAATAAAAAATAAAAAACTATTGTGCCTCAAAGGACATTCTGAAGAAAGTGAAAGACAACTCACAGAATGGGAGAAAATATTTGCAAATCATATGTCTGATAAAAGTCTAGTATCCAGAACATCCAGAATATATAAAGAACTCTTACAACTCAGTAAAAAGACAAATAATCAAATGTTTAAAGAGACAAAGGATCTGTATAGACATTTCTACAAAGAAAACACATGAATGGCAAAGAAGCACACGAAAAGATGCTCAATATCTTAGGTCATTAGGGAAATACAAATTAAAGCTATAATGAGATACTACTCTCCACACACTAAGATGGCTATAATCAAACAGAGAGATAATGATAAGTGGTAGCAAGATTTTGGAGAAGCCAGAATCTTCACACATTGGTGGGAAGGTAAAATGGTGTAGTCACTATGGAAAACAGTTTGGCAGTTCCTCGAAAGGGTTAAATAGAGTTACCAAATGACCCAGCAATTCCACTCTCAGGTCTGTACCCGAAAGAATTAAAAACATATGTCCACACAAAAACTTGTACATGAATACTCATAGCAGTATTATTCATAATACCAGAAAGTGAAAACAATCCAAATGTCCAACAACTCTTGAATGGATGAACAAAATGTGATTGGAGCACCTGGGTGGCTCAGTCGGTTAAGCATCTGACTTTGGTTCAGGTCATCATCTCACAGTTCATGAGATAGAGCCCCACATCAGGCTTTGTGGCTTCAGGTCCTCTATCCCCCTCTTTCTCTACCCCTTCCCCATTTGCGTCCGTGCTCTCGCTCTTTCGAAAATATATAAACATTAAAAAAAGAGTGAGCTACAGATACATGCTACAACATGCACAAATCTTGAAGCTAACATGCTACATGAAAGAAACTAGACACACATTTCTATGAAATGTCCAGGACAGGCAAATCCATAGGGACAGAAAGTAAATTAGTTGTTGCCAGGGGCCTGGGAGGAGGGGAGAATGGGGAGTAACAGCTGATGGATATGGTATTTCTTTTGGGGGGGGGTCATAACAATGTTCTAGAATTAGTGGTGATTATTGTCTATCAAAGTATACCCTTGGACTGTATACTTTATAATGTTGCATATTATATTATGCGGACTATATCTCAATTTGAAAAAAAAGAACCATGTTGTGATAAATAGAGAACTAGCTGCCAGAAGACCAAACATGTTCGTAGGTGGAGAAAAGGGGAGCGAAGGCTCAACCTCTTCCATAGACTGAGGTCAGAGGGAGTCAGTGGCGAGGCTGGGAGCCATGCATTGTTGTTCTTGCCTTGGAAACTCCCCTGTTCTTCCTATTCTAGCCCATTCTTCTACATTTTTTTTCAGGACCATCAGTTGTCATTCAGCTCCTGGTACAAGGGAATGCGGAGTCGTATTCCTTGCAAAGCTTGTTAAGTGGTTTGGCCACTTATTAACAGTGTGAACCTAGGCAAGTCACCTGACGTCTCTGAGTTTCAATTTCCTCATCTCCAAAATGGGGATACTACTACTTGTTATCACAAGAGTTGCTGAAAAAACGAAAATGAGATATAGTGTGAGGGGCCATATGTGGAGCATTTCCCATGTGCCAGGCACTATTCTAAGGGTTTAAGGCACTCTCTCTTACCTGTAGAATAAGTGAAAGGTCTAAGCATAGTGCCTGGAACACAGTAAATACCTAATAGAGAAAGGCACTGAAGAAACGTGGCGGGGCAGAGGAGGAATTGCCATGCTTCCTAGAGAAAGAAGACGTGTTGGTATATACGTGGGAAGAATCAGATGCAGGTGGGAAAAGAAAAGTAGTAGCTGGGTAGGACTATCTCAAAGCTTTTGAGCTATTACACATGGAACATAATAAAACAGTCACCCTACATGACCCCAAAGGACAACCCTGAGTTATTATTTTCATCCTTAATGTTTACGCCTTTCTGCATCTGAGAAGCTGCTGCCAGGATTTCCAGTACATACCAGAAAGTGATGACAATACCCTGAAGTGTGTCAACTTGCATGTGCACACGGAAAAGGAAACCGATGCTGGCTGACTGGGGGAGCATTAGGGCGTCTCTGTGACTGCAGCTCGATTTTGCCCTCAGAGTGTGGCCACACCTACCTCATTGATATTCTCAATAAGCCAACAGGGATAAGGTTTAGATTTTCCTTATTCTCTCTTAGCGCTTATGTTCTTGGCATAATACTGACAAGCCACAGACAAGCCAGCATGTGAATGCGCTCTATCTGGAGAAGGTACAGCCTTTCTACATTGTAGAGTCCTTCAGTTTCTAAAATCAGGGAGCTTGTATTGTTAGAACCAATGAAGTGACTAAAGGAATTTTTAAAAAAGAAGCCATCAGTCTGGACCTGTGTAGGTGAATGAAGGAGAAGCACTTTAAAGTCAGGAAAAAAAAAAAAAGGATACTTAACATTTAGGATTATCAACCACTGCTGGTTTTCCATAATATATTTCATTCCTGATTTCATCTGAAAGAGATAGGATTATTGCTACCATGCAGAAAGTGGTACCTTATTAATAAGCTCTTGGCATGGCTCTGAGGTGGATTTCAGATTCAAAATAGACTTTACCACACTGCTAATGCGCCCTCTTAGTGTTTCTCAGGAACTTAAGAGGCTTCATTCAAAAAACTTACTGAGATATAATTACCTGAAACCCAGGGGTGGATCAAGGTCTTATGGGGCCTGAACCTCATCTACTTTGGGAAATCCTGTCTAATAAAAACATGCAAAATTATGAATACAGAAATTGCTAGGTCCCCTCCCAAGACCTTGGCAGAGGCCTGTGTAAGTGAGAAGCCCTGAAGTTTAAGCTTCATTCAGTTCAAATAAATCCACCTCAACTGGGACCTAAAAGTTTTACAAACATTTAATGCTGGGGAAAATATGTTTTCAACTTATAAACACCCCAGGAATATGTCACATAGGTAATAATGTGATTTAATTCAAGCGGTGGTATCTCCTCTGCGCATGTTCTCTTTCTCTTAAAATAAATATATAAACTTTAAAAAAAAAAGAAAGAAAAGAAAAATTTGGCCCCAAACAGGGAGCCCAGCCCCCAATACATTCTTCCTGTATCGTGATAAGTTTTTGGAAGTTAACTGTGAATTAGTTTTAGGAGTACAGCTCTATTCAAATCACAGGACATGAGTATTCTTTGTCATCTACTGATTTCACCTGATTTTGTTCTGTGTTGCCTACATAACTGTGAAATTCAGATTCTTAGAAGAGACTCTTGGCGTTATAAGATGCTTAGTAAAGGTGGTGAGTTTTAAGCCATTTTATTGACACCACTAAAACCTCTCATTGGAGACCCCAATGATCCTCTTCTCTGGCATGCTGGCAGAACAAGAAACTGGCCCTCAATATTCTTTCCCCAATTTAGGCATCAGCAAACTAATGAGAGGAGGAAGGAGGCCCCTACACTTGGGCACCTCCAGGAACTTACTACAGCTCCAGACACACTGTAAACACCTGCATCCAACCTAAGATAAACTGGATGAAATTGGATTTCTGAACCACAAGACAGGTAAGACAGTCTTTTCCAGTCTACTTTAGAGGAAGATCTTCACCGTAAGTCTAAAAATCCCTCTCAGGCCATTGAACGTGCCTAGTATGATTCGCTTTTTTACAGAGAAATCACAGAATTTTCCAGCTGCAAGGGAATAACACACTTCTTAACTGAAGAGTAGTCAGGACAGCAAGTGTTTGGAATTAGGCCACAGCAAATGTGTTTTCTTTATGAATGTTTTTCACACGACAGCTTAATACAGTATCTTTTCCTGTACCTCAAAAGTGCCTATTGCCCCCAGATAATTTACCTCAGAGGTATGTGTGATTTGAAAAATAATGTTTTGGGTGACTAGGGAGAGCAGTACTCTATGGCAGGTTTTCAGGAGTTCTTTCTGCTTTCCTGATAGCTGGGGAAACACCCACACCTTTTGCTCCCCTGAGAACTCTGTGCTAAACTTAGTTCTTTCAAACTCTATTTTGCATACATTGAAGCAATCAGGAACTTTGCCCATGAATTCCCATGATAATGCTGTCTTGGGGGTGTTATTTGCTTGGTGCCTTTTATTGCCCAGTCAAAAGCTGGGGACTAGGGAGAGCAGAGAGTGCCTTTTATGGGATAAGACGCGTCTCCTGGCCTGTTTGTACCTTAGTTTCCTCATTTGAAAAAAAAAATAAAAAGGATTTTGAGACATACTTTCCATAGTTCATACTGGGTTTATTAACACCCACCTAACCAATAACTGTATGATGTTTTTACACATAGTTTTTTTTTTTTTTTTTTTTACATGTATTCGTTTTCTATTTCAATTACAACTTGTGTAAAACCTGCATTCCATGCCAGGCCTGAAATGTTCCAAAGCTCAGTTCTGTGAGTAAATTGCAACCAAGATTTCTACAAAAAACAAAACAAAACAAACAAACAAAAAGACACAAGCAAACGAAGAAGAAAAAAAGATATTCTTTCAGACTATTTATCCTTTGGCAGTGATTCGAATTTATCGATGATGACGCATAATCGTTAATACTCTCTCCATATACTAAAGAAATCTCACTATGGAAGGTATTTGCCTTTTTCAAAAAATATTTGCATGAAAGATTTGAACTTTCATGTTCATACATGTGGTGCATTAGATACAAATCAGTAAATGCTCAATAGATCCTCGTGTTGAGTAATCTTTATTTCTCTCGAAAAATGTTTCACAACTTCAGTGCTATCGAGGTTAATGGTTGGATGCTCTTTGTTACTGGGGAGCTGCCCTGTGCACTGCAGGGTGCGGGACAGCAGTTCTGGCCTCCTCCCACTAGATGCCAGTAGCACGTCTACAGTCTGACAATCAAGTGTCTATATACTACCAAGTGGCATCTGGGTGCAAAATCACCCTGGCAGGGAACCGCTGCTCTAGAATGATTCACTCTCATCCCTATAATAATTCTCACGCTAAACTTTGCCACAAAAAAGATTTGCCATGTAATTTTAGCTTTCTACTAATAAAATTTTAATTATATTTCAAAATNTGTAACTTACACAAACTGCAAAAAAGGTAGTGGTTCAAATGTACGTCTTTCAATACATTGTATTTTATTGCAGGATCAATCTCTAGGAAAAGGAAAAGGAAAATAGTGCCTCAATTAGTTGTAAGATACCTAATTAGTAGGATGGTAGTATTGAATAAGTAGCTTTTGCCTAAATTCTGAGTATGAGGAATTGTTATTTGAACCTTCCAGAGCCCCTAACCCTGTCCTCACTTTTCTGAAGAGTCTCACCTTCATGATCTTCATACATAAAATATACAACTAAAGATCTTGATAGATTTTGGAAGTAATTTTTCCTGAGAGCAGACGAATCGACTTTTTGTGGCCTCATCAATTTCTAGATGATGAGCTCAAAGTTGTGATCGCCACATAGAATTTCCAATATTAAAAAGGATATTCTCACATTAGCACACCTTCCCGGTTTAGTTCTATTTTTTTGAGGCCAAGAAAATACCAGAAGAAATAAAAGATACCTTTTCATTTAACTTGAAAGGAAGTTACTCCTCTAATCAATATTAACTTTGAACTAACTCAGAAGTGTATTATCATAGTAATAGAAATTCATTTTTGGTTGACAGTCCATGAATTTAACAACTGCTTTAGCTGCAAGTGGGGCCAACAGAAAAACAACATGGTACTGGATGTTTACTTGAAAGCACCCGTTCTTGATTAGAGTTGACCCTCTTCTTTCCAGTGATTCTAGCTGAGTCCCTCACTTTCCACCTCCATGGGTGTAACTACCTTCTGACTGGCATTTTCATCTCTAGTCTCTCCCTTTCTAATGTCTACTGCACACAGTCACCAGGTTAATGCTCCAGAAGTGGTTCTCAAATACCTGCATCACTTGGGAACTGAGTCAAGATGCAAATTCCCAGCTCTCCTCTGGACTGAGTGAATCAGTAACTGTGGAGGCGGAGCCTGTGTTCTGACAAGGACTTCAAGTGACCCTGCTGCAGTCTAAAGTTTGTCTTAGAGCACTGGCTGTGATAACATAGGAGCTTGGCATGTTATCCATGGCCCTCAGAATCCTAGATCTGGCTCTAATTTCCTACTCTACAGATACCAAAGAAATGTCTCCTGCATTTTGCCTTTCGCCCACTCTCCTTTGCAAGCTTACTCTTCCCAAGATGTCTATCTGAAGATACCTAGTAGCCATTCAAGGTTCTGTTCAAACAGCATTTCTCTAGTAATTTCCCTGATCCAACTTGGTCCTTTTCCCCTCTTCTATGTTCCAAAAACAATTATACCTCTTATTTTGCCCATATCCATTTCTTCCCCTCCCTCTCTCCTCCTTCTTCTCCTTCTTTTAAAATTTTTAAGTAGACTCCCCGCCCAACTGGGGCTTGAACTCACGACCTCGAGAACAAGAGTCGCATGCTCTACTGACTCAGGCACCCAGGTGCCCCAACTTCTTTTTAATATAGTTATTTTTGCATCCCATTTCCTCAGAGCATAAACCCCTTGAAAGTATGGACTAGTCCTTAGTCCTGCTCATCTGTGCTGTCTACCATGTTTAAAACTGATGCATGAACAACAAAGAACAAACTCAAATATTTATGAAATAAATGAACAGCTGGGTAGGGAGTAGAAGGAGCAAAATGACTGTTTGAAAAGAAATGTGGTTTTATGACTTTGTGGCTCCCTCTTCTCCACTTCGGCAGCACTCCATCATCCGTTTAGTGCTTATGCGTTATGGTTTGAGCTTCTGTTTATTTTGCCTAAGAAATCGTGAGTTCCTGCAAGGGTGGAAAGCCTGTTTTAACCATCCGCGGGCCTATGGTACTGGGTACAGGGCCTGTCACATTCTTTTTTAGCTTTTGATTGACATTTTTAAAAAAAAGAATGAGAATACTTCAGCTAACATGAAATCACTGGCTTATGAAGTACTTCATGGAAGTAATGAAGGGCCTAATCCATTGGGCAATTTATCTCACTTGTTTTTTTCCAAATTGTGTTGGTAAGGTTTGGAGCCCAGATGGCAGAGGTATCCAAGACAACCAATACAAAAGTGGTTGTCCCCCAAGATACTAAAAAAGGACTATTTTTAGTGTCATATGAGGCTCTTTTTACTCACTACCATTAAGCTTTCCACATTTGCAAGAAGAATCTATTTTCTAAAGAGCATCATGAACAAGGATTAATGAACTACACAGCTCTGGATAGCCTGGGTCAAGAAGAAACACTGAACCTTTAGAGCAAAGAACGTTAGTATCTCTGTATGTCTAAATACACAGAGATACGATGCAAACACTTCTTCCTTGACAATGAGGTTGGGGAGATTTTTATTTTGTAATTAGTGAAGTTAGAGGCATTTCTGATATGTTTATTTAGTGCAAACATTTCTAACTATACCACTTAACCATCATTTTATTTTTAAAGATTTTATTTTTTTAAGAAATCTCTATATCTAACAAGGGGCTCAAACCTACAACCTCAAGATCAAGAGTTGCAGGCTTTAATGAGAAAGACAGCCACATGCCCCTTAACCATCAATTTAAACATCTATTTTCATAGTGGGAGAAGAATTCCTACACTGATCATGGGAATCTACTCCTGAAGCCAAGAGCACACTGTATACACTGTATGTTAGCTAACTTGACAATAAATTATATACAAAATCATAATTAAAAAATGACCTAATAAAAAATTCCCACACTGAAATCCTTAATCTGTTCTCTTGGTAACTTAATATGTACTTGATAATACAGCTTACGTAATTCACCTGCTTACTTAATATTTAATATTATGTAATATTTATGTAATATTATGTAATATTTAATTATTTACCTTAAATTATTTAAAAATTCTGGCTTAATGGCATTCAAATTAGTGTAAGTGTTCTATATTTTCTTGTCTTGTAGGTGACAATTTGAGGTTAACTTTAATTCCTCTCATTTTACTAAGCCAACTTTTTAAAATCTTTTCTGGAAAGGCAAGGTAGTAAATATTTTAGGCTTTGCACGCCATATATGGTCTGTCATGTATTCTTCTGTTTCTTTCTCTTATTTTCTCTTTTACAGCCCTTGAAGAATGTGAAAATCATTCTGACCTCATGGGCTGTATCAAGACAGACCATACGCAGGATTTGATCCATGAGCCATAAATAATAATAAATATAAATATAAGCAGATGGCATATGAACACTTACATAACAACGTTCGTATGGGTATCCATAATTGCTCATTACTCCTTTTCCTCTATAACTGAAGGGTTTTTTCCTATCTCTATCTTGTCTATAAAATTAAAAAGTTGAAAATGCATAGAAGGTATTTAATGCTAGAGATGGGCTTGGTCCCTATAGACTTAGAGAATTATAGAATTTTATAGGGAATTATAGAATTCTACTGTTAGAAGAAATGTTGCTATTATCCAATTTGAACTCTGTATTTTTAAATAGACATTATAACTAAAAACTCATCATAAATGATTAACTAATTAACTTACAAATACTGGAGGGATAGCAGGCCTTCAAATGTGTCTTTATGTAATTTGGTCAAATAATTTTCACTGAGAATTCTGCAAAATAAAAAGGTCATTTCTGGGTCAAAATGCAAAACACTACAACTATTTACTACACAGGACTGCTATATGTGAGGGAAACCTGAGTAATAATGCCAAATACACTAATTCTTAATTAATGTAGGGATGGTGATCTCTGCTGTTTGACTCAAATCTTTCTTCACATGTACTCCTTTGTGTCCATCTCTCCCTCTCCCTCTCTCTCTTTCACAGACGCACAGACACACACACACACACACACACACACACACACACCTCTATCCACTCTTCACACCAAAATGTATATTTCATGCCTACTCTCTGGATCACAAATTTATCTTTGTAAGATAAATTGCACTCAGGAGTGACCAAATGGCGTGAGAAAGCCAACTCTATTATGGACAGAAAATAGAAACAAAGCCAACAGCTTGTAGCTAATGAATCACAGTAAACAGAGAAAACACAAGAGGATTTGAGAATAGCAATATTAACAAGGTGCCTGGGTGGCTCAGGAGGTTTAGCATCTGACTTTGGCTCAGGTTACAGTCCATGGGTTTGAGCTCTGCATCAGGCTCTGTGCTGACAGCTCAGAGCCCAGAGACTGCTTCAGATTCCGTGTCTCCCCTTCTCTCTACCTCTTCCCCAATTGCTCGTGTGCGTATGTGTGTGTGTGTGAGTGTGTGTGTGTGTGTGTGTGTGTGCATGCACATGCATGCGTGCGCTCTCTCTCTCAAATATAAACAAACATTATAAAAAATTTAGAATCATTAATATCCTACCGACAGATGTAAATAGTATATCCAATAAAAAGAACCAACACAAGATTATGGGAATGAAAAGTAGTATCACTAATAAAAAACTCAGTCTGTGAGCAGCAGAAATGGTAGTTTAATAAATTAGAAAACTTGAGATTACTTATTAATACTTGCAATGCTATTATATTTACATTATTATTTATTATATATACATGGTTATATTTATATAAATAATATTCTTACTTATATAAGCAAATATATTTATTATATGTTACATTATTATTTACATATATCTTTATTATATATTTGTAAACCCCTTGACAAGCGGGTTATTTAGTCCATTTTGTTATTGATCCTACTACATCCCTGGCATGTAAAACAGTTCCTGGAACATAGGGGTTGCTTCATAAATATTTGCTGAATGAATTCAGAAAGTGACAGGTATCAATCTGCAAATATGCTTTTATTTAAAACAAATCATCCATTTATTATCATTTATGAGGAGAAGTACAGATTTCTAGGAAAACAAATGTCTTTCTCCACCTCCACCCCAATTTGTGACTCAATCGTTTCAGACAAGAATCTTTTGAGATTTTCATAAAAGCTCTGGATCCCTTCCCTAGAAATCTGCACTTTCTAGAATACATGTGCAAAGGTGTGCATGCAATATCCATTTGCGGATCATCCCCTTAGGGCGCAGGTCACTGAGTAGAATGGGTTGAATTGGGGGGAGGGTGGCAAACTTGGATGGAAAATAAAATCACATCTCTATTTTCACAAACCTCTAACTAGAATTAGCATTTCCTTCCATTATGAATGTAGGCAACAAACCGCAGTAGATCAGTATAGTTACTTTGGTCCCCAGCAGAAATCAGTGATATTTTCATATCACATATTTGGTGTGGATATCTCAAAATATCATTTATTCTCATCACTGCCTTGAAGTTACAATAGTTATCAAGCCTACCACCGTATTTTGTTATTTAATGTGTTCACAGAAGCAGAGTTATTGCTATATCATTAATCTTTTGAAAAAATATTTTAAAAACTCTATTTCCACAAAATTTCTTTTTCCTATATATTTTAACTTATTAGACATTTAAAAACATTATCCCAAGAACACAGGCTTCTGCAGATCATCAACAGATATACAGAAAAAAAGGTTAAAATTCTTGCCTCAGGGGATCATTGAGCCATAGTTTAAAACCTCTGTCTTACAAGGTTGCCCCCCACGTCCCCCCCCCATTCAATCCATTCTAGTCATGGACAAGGTTACAAGGCATAACCCTCAAGCTGAATTAGAAATCATCAAATCTTACCAAATTCATGTTCTAGGATATGAACTCCCAAACACATGCTTTTTAAAACTTAACTTTTTTAATTTCAGTTAATTTTTTAAAGTATGTAATATATATTCGCATAGCTCAGAATTCCAAAGGTGTCTATAGTACACAATTCAAAGTTTTTTCCTACCCCTCTCCCTCAGCCTACCTACTCCCACCCCACTCTCTAAAAAAAGAGAATGTTATTTATTTCTTGTGCCAAATTACTTTCATTTTTCTTACAAGTTTGGGAAATAAGATCTCCAAGTCAGGTACTATCATGGGAAAATATAAACTACATATAGTATTTAAGACATTCATAAAATAAAAGACCAAAAAATTCAGACCAAGGGGTGGGGGATCCACTTTAGGGGGATCATAATCCCTACATTTAGATGACTATGACTATTATGTCTTTTATTATTAATTCAGAAGTCATTTATGATGTGTCTACTCAAGTTGAACTAATGATATGACACACAGTCTGTCATGAAAAATGCCAGTTTAATTTCTTTAATATTGTTTCCAAAATTGCTTGTGTCTACACTGACTTTTCTACGAATCAATTTTTAACCACAACAAAAAAAAGGATAATAAAAAATTGGCAAAGAACAGAAAATTCAGACAAGAAACACAAATGACCAGTAAGCATACAGAGCTATTTAAATTTACAAGTAATCAGAAAAATTCCAATTCAGAAGGGACCCATTTTATTCACCCATCAGACGAGCCAAGAAACAGAGGATGCCCAGGGGTGGCAGGGTGGGAGGAAATGAGTGCCGTCACAGTTTACGGATCGGTGGGTAAGTTAGTACAGCTTTTTTGAGGACAGTTAAAATTGGATATCTACATAGTCTTCATGCCAACGATTCCATTTCTAGAGATCTATTCTACAGAAATACCTATGCATGTACACAAAGATGCATGTATGAGGTGGTTCATTCAGCAATGCATGTGACAAGAAAATTAGTCACAGTCTAAACATCCATCTAGAGTGGAATTATTTAATTGTAATAGACTCATACTATGGAATATTATGCAGCAGCTTGCATGAATGGAGTCACCCTCTATGTACTGGAAGGAAAGAAATCTAAGACATACTAGGAAGCAAAAGAATCAAGTTGTAGGATGTTAACATTTATGTAAGAAAAAAAGAGAGAAGAAAATCACACAACAAACCTATTTTACTGTAAATATGTATGTAGATAAATGTATGGGAAAAGGTCTGGAAGGATATATACTAAATCCAGAGTAGCGACTCTGTGGTGGAGGGTTAGACCACGAGGCAGGTGTTCACTGTATTTGTTATTTCGTTAAAATTTTTTTAATGTTTACTTTGAGAGAGAGAGAGAGAGAGAATGAGCAGGGAGGGGCAGAGGGAGAGGGAGACAGACTCCGAAGCAGGTCCCAGGCTCTGAGCTGTCAACACAGGGCTTGAACCCATGAACTGTGAGATCATGACCTGAGCCAAAGTGGACACTTAACCACTGAGTCACCCACGTCCCCCTGTTATTTCACTTTTATATTGAGACTATAATCATGTATTCCGTGTATAATGGAAAATAAGTTTAAATTGACTCTAATTTTAAGGAGAGCCTGCCAAATTTAATTTTTAAAGTAAACATAGAATTGCAATTGGTAGAGGCTGATTTGGGATATGGAAAGGGGAAACACTTTTCCAAGGAGCTACTGACTTCAAAGTTCTGGACCAAGAAGGATCTTAGAATGCAGTGAGTTTGTGTGTGTGTGTGTGTGTGTGTGTATGTGTGTTCATATTTGAAGAGAATAGACTCACAGTTTCTCAGCCCAACGGTATGCCTTTCATATATTCTCATCAATGTAAGAAATAGAGTTTCCTTGGAAATTTCTGTAAAGAAACACAGTTCAGATCCTTGAATAGGTAGGAAAAGGATGAACAGAATAAGTAAAAGGATCACTGCCAACCTTGTGGGGAATATTCCAATGCAGAAAATGCCAGCTTTCTAATTTCCACGGCCCTCAGCATCCCAGTGTAATTAATAAAGAGAAAGCATGGGGGCCATTGCTGCACAAACAAGGCAGCTCCTTAGAACCTGAACTTCCTATTTGTTCAATTCCTTGGATAGATAATGCCGGTTAATTACTTTGGAGAGAAGTATGTTTTTCCCAACATCACTTATGTGTCTAAATTGATTCTTTCCACAAATCAATGAGAAAATAAGAACTCAACAGAAAAAATGGTGAAAACACTTACCATTATCAGCAAACAAATGTAAAGAAGCCTATGCCAGGCAACACCAAAGCTTTGGCTCAGTGCCTTCTGCTGAAACCTCTCCAGGTGTTAGAAGGATAAGGGAAGTTGGAAATTAGAAGAACTAATATGGAAAGATTTCTTAGACATATTGCATAGGGAAAAGCAACAAATAAACTGGAAAAGGAATAAAAAGTATTCCCTCATTAGGAAAAAACATAAAGGAAAGAGACGGGAGGAAGGACACACACCAAAAAGGTAACAGGAGTTATGAGTTGGTAGGGAGCGTGCAGTGGGATTTTCACAGGATTTTATCCTCTATACCTGTGACATTAAAAAAAAAAAAAGTATCCATGATAATTCATGTAGCCATGAATTACACATGTTTAAAAGAAGCTATTAAATGCCTGAGGTTCAGTTTCAACCACTAACTCTGTGTATGACTTTGAATCTTTACCTTTCGTTTTGTCCTCTTCCCTCAGCAGCAGCTTACCTATTCAGTTTACGTACACATTTTTTCAGGGGAGTCAGAAA
>NW_024083195.1:0-24271 GCF_003009895.1 Hyaena hyaena | reverse complement strand
GTTAGAAGGCTCTCTCAGTGGATTCTGCGTCTTTTTTCTCCCAATCTCTCAGGTTTTGTAAGGTTTCCAATGGCTTCAGATCTTTTCTGTGTGATGTATGGGCGCGAGTGCAAGTATGGAGCTCCTTACTTCTCCGCCATCTTGCCTTCTCTTCCCTAATGTACAGGTTTTATATGTCTGTTTGTGCCACAGAACTTAGGAAATGTTTTGCTTCAGGAATAGGGTATCCTTTGGATATTCTTAGTTTGGAAAAAAATTGTAAAATGAAAGGAAAAAGAGAAAAATAAAATTACGGTGATCAGCTAAATATCTACAAACAGATTGTCTATTTGATTTGAATAGTATTTTCAAAGTAACCATTTAGAAGTAGGGTTTTAACATTAAAGGAAAATGCTGCATGTGGTATTTTATTGACCTTACATGATATAGATTACTTTTACATTTTCACAATGACAATGACTATATTTTTGTGATTATACACTTGAAATATATTAAAAAAAAATTAAACAACAGAGGTGACTCAGTGGCTCAGTAAGTTAAGCATCTGACTCTTGATTTGGGCTCAGGTCCTGATCTCACAGTTCTTGAGATTGAGCCCCATGTTGGGCTCTGTGCTGATAGTGCAGAGCCTGCTTGGGATATTCTCTCTACCTCTCTCTCTCTCTGCCCCTCTCCTGCTCTCTCTGTATCAAAATAAATTTAAAAACAAATTTAAAAAATTAAGCAAAAAAGAAAAAAAATCAAACTACTATTCTGACAAAAAAAAACACCCACAATTGGTATTTTGTGAGTCTTTATTTAAAGATTTTAAAGACCTTTCCCTATATTGCAGTGTCATTGTAACCTCTGAGAAAAGACTCTAAATTATCCTTGTCTTATTTGAAGAATCTGTGTTTCAACTGTGATATGCAAACTAGTCTGAAGATTTTCCTTTGGAAAATGATTGAATGTGCTCATCAAACAAAATCAAGGAAATTCCAACTTAAATAAATAGGAGAAATAAATTCTTTTTTGTGTGCTAATTACTTTTGAAGTCTGCAAATTCAAGACTGGCCATCAGTATATTTTAATTTCCATGGAGACTGCTAACCAATATTAGAAAATATAATTACTAAATTAATAGAGGGTAACCTGGAATAATAAAAATAATAAATCAAGAAAATGCAAAAAGGAGCATGACAAATTTACATGACAAATTAAAATACAGAATAAAAATAGCAAAGCAAATCTAAGCATCTACACAATTAATGTCGGTGTAAAAGACTATAGTTATAAATCAGGTTAAAAATAATCATATACTGTATAGAAGTAGTACAAAGAGCATGCAGAAAAGTTGAAGTAAAAGAATGGGGAAACCTAATACTATAAAAATATTTTAAAGAAAGGAAAATATAATTTTTCAGATCATAATTAACATTTAACTCAATACAGATCTTCATCAATATTTGTTCAAATTTATTCAAAACAATTTTGGAAGTGTAAGTTCCAAAATGTTTCCTTGGTCACAAATTTCAAATAAGCCCAATACATGGAATCTGCCATTAAAAAATTTCACTTTTAATGTTTAATAATATATATTTATTATATGGACCATGTTTTAAATAATGTACCCTTTTTAAATTTTATATACTTAACATACAACCTGGTGATTTGATGTATGTGTATATTGTGAAATAATTGCTACAATCAAGCTTATTAACATATCCATCACTTCACATACTTGCCTCTCTTTTGTATTTGGTGAGAATACTTAAGATCTATCCTTTTAGCAGATTTCAGGTTTATACTACAGCATTGCTATCCATATTCATTATGTTTTACATTAGACTCACAATGCATCTATTTCCATAACTGAAATTTTGTACCCCTTGTCCAACATCTCTCGAATTTCCTTCCCCTTCAGCCCCTGGTAACCACTGTTCTCTGCTTCCATTTTATTTTTTTAACTGTATTAAGGAATTACTGACAAATTTCAAGTGTGTATGTATTTCAAGTGTGTAACATGGTGATTTGGTATACATATAGATTGTGTAATGATTAATTAAATCAAGATAACACATCCAACATCTATCATAACTAACGTGTGTGTGTGTGTGTGTGTGTGTGTGTGTGTGTGTGGTGATCTTGAATAGATCCTAAGATCTACTCTCAATAACTTTCAAGTCTACAATGCCATATTATTAACTACAGTCATCTTCAGTAGCTTAGATCCTCAGAACTTATTTTTTTCAGCTGAAAATCTGTACTCTTTGAACTACAGCATCCCATCCCTTCCCCCCCACCACTGTGCTTCTGGAAGTCACCATCCTATTCTCTGTTTCTATGAAGTCAGCTTTTTCTTTTCTCAGATTCCACTTGTAAGTGAGATCATACAATATTTGTCTTTCTGGAACCTGCCATTTCGTTCTCATAAATAGCATCATTGATACTCACTGTTAGTGGATTTCCTTATTTTCAGTGCAAATGAGTAAAAATGTTAATACTATAACATTCCTGTTCTAAACAGGAACTTACAATTCTTATATGCATCAATCTTTCAGAAGAGATATGTTGCAACTTTTAGATTGTAGTCAAATTTCTGAGTGAAGCATTGTTTTTCTAACAGATGATATTCTCATTACTATTTGATATATCAGCTGAAATCAGTCACCATGGCTCACCAATAAGTTGATGAGTACACTTCACAGTTATTCAGAATCATACAGTACAGTGTTTCATAGTACTTAACACATGAAATTGCTGTATGAATCTCTGCAGACTTTTATTTTAAAAATTGCTTGTATATTTTCATTAGCAACAGACAAAATAGTATTTGGGTTGATTACATTACTAGATATAATAGTGGCTATTTTATAATAGAAAGAAATTCAAGCAACCAAAATACATGAATTTTTAAAATTTATATGCAACTAACAATTACTACAAAACATTGAAACATTCAAAAAACGTTAATACAGTTGTGGAAATAAACAAATGAGAACAAGCAGATATTATTTATTCACAGCTTGCTGTAGCAATAGTACTGGTCATCATTGTTTGCCTTTTGCAGAGATTCAAAGACTGTCAGAGTGGGAAATTTTAAAGGTAATAACATGGAAGGCTTGAGGTATGTACTGAGTGGCAGTTGTCAGCATGTAGAAACTGGTAGTGACTAACTAAAAGCAAGTTTCTTAATTGATTTAGAGAACATGTTTGGTTTTCTCTAGTTGGTCTTGTGTTGGAAGGGGAGACCAAAAATAAGCAGTTGTCGGTTGTTGACCAAGTCAACAGACAAATGCTCTGCCACTGAGCTATACCCCCCAGTCCTGACTATTTGGGATGAATGACTAGAGTTGTAGATGAGCTTTCTGGACTTCCCATATGGGTCAGAGTTCTTTGTCACATAAGGTCTGGCCAATTTCCATTTGTTCAGTCTCTCACAGGGAAAGAATTATAAGAAGAACTAGGCAAATTTAATCATAGTTTGAGATTTTAATCTCTTTCATTAAATTATGAAGCCATATGAAAAATACAGATAAAAATTAAATGTGATTAACAACTAGACTTAATGGTTATATATAGTTCATTATATATCATCACAAAGACTATAAGTATTATCTTTTCACATGCACAGAATATTTACAGAAATTAACCATATACTATGTGATATATTCAACAAATGTCAACCAATTAAAATCCTGCATGTATGTATGTATGTTTGTATTGCTGGGAGAGGGAGGAGTATGTGTGACTGCCTTTTTTCCTTTTGTAAACAGAGAAAACTTTTTCCACATTCCTTGATCCCTTGCCTATGGGTTGTCCAGTAGTTTCTGTAGGACAACTGGCCTGACTCTTACCACATTTTTCTAGCCTAAACTAGGGTAAAGAGAGGACAGAATGTTGGTGTACTTATTATTTACTTTGAGGTTTTATGATAAGAAATCTATCTTGAATATGTCTCCGCTACAGAACACCCTGTATGTATATTTAGGGCGTAATTGATGAAGCTGATCTTATTTAACAGGATAAGATCACAAGAAAGAAAGGGGAATTTAGACCACATGTAAGAGTCTGACCTTGGATTTTACACTGGATAAATTAGGAAGTGATGATTTGAGGAAGATGAGCAATATCAACGGATTGTTGAACATGCAGTACTGGAGGGAACAAGCTGGAAAGTTATAAGATTATAAGTGATGAATGGATGACTTGAATTTGAGATTATGGAAAGATTCAGGTTTATTAGTAATAAAACCTAGACTATGGGATGTGGGATGTTATTTTCAAAAGGATAGAGAGTAAGACCTTTAGAGGAGAAGAGTAAGACATTGCAAAGCCAGGTAATTGACATCATGAAGAATTGAGATAAGAACAGTTTCAGAAAAGATAAAATGAGCCCGCAACTACAATCTCCAAGGAAGATGTGAAGTTCAATAATTCAGATATGGGAGACAGACTGTCAGGCATAAAATGCTGAAAATAATGACACCTTCTTTATAAAGTTGTGAGTGCGTTTGTGTGGGGGGGGGCGTGCGTGTGTGTGTGCCTATAAATAGAGGTCATCACACTTATGAAGAATTGGCAAAATTCCTGGTATATAGTAAACGCTTGATGAATGTTATAGTTGTGATGATTACCATCACAATGGTGATGTTGCAATTGTTTTCCTGAAAGGGTGTTAACCTAGAATTTTCCTAGGGCATTTTAAATGATTCATTTTCTCCTTTCATTCATTCATTCATTCATTCATTCATTCAACAGCATTTTAATATATCTATGGTATACAACAAGACATACTTTCCTTTCCCCAAGTCCAGAGGCATCACTGTATAAGGCCAATGTCCCCAGCATTATAGAGTATGACCTGCGCACTGCCTACTAAAATACCTAGACTGTCATCATAGTGATTTAATAAATATTTACTAATGTGATAAATGAGGGAGTGGGAGAATACAAGGTGCAATAGAAATGTAACAAACATAACTTGGTTTAAAAAAAATAAGTCCAATGTTACTCCATCTGTAACCTTAAAATGAGCAGGAAATGAGAAGACATGATGTGAGAGATGGAGAAAATATTAGAGGCAGAAGCAAAAACTTGAAACAGAATCTTAAAAGAAATATTTTTAAAAAGTCTAGGTTGGCTGAGACTTAAGAAGACTCAAAGGTGAGCCCTTTAGCAGAAGGTAATGCCAAAGGGCTATTAGGGACCAGATTATAAAGGCATTTGGTAGTTATTTTGGATATTATCAGCTGTAATCTAGAACATTTACTACGTTGCATAAGAAAGAATATAGACCTTAATTCAGGCATACTTCATTTTCAAACCTTGGTGATACAGTAGTTAAGTAAGTGAAATGTGGAGCCAGAAATACCTGGTTTCAGATCCTGCTGTTACTCCTTATTAGCTGTAAATTTTTACAGAAATTATTTAATCTGTCAGTCTCTCTGTTTCCTCATATCGTTAGTGGTCATATTCTATTTCCAGAAGTTTTGGAAGTTCAGTGGGAGAACGGTTTTAAGCACTAAGCCTAGGGTCTAGAAAATGATGATCTTTCAGTACATTAACATAATCCTTTACCTTAGTTCTGTGGCTTTATAATATTTTTTTCTGATAAATTCTGCAAATATATTCCATGTCAAGCACTCAGTAGGCTTTTGGGAAATAATGATGTTTTTATTTATTATCTTAAGGTATAGTAAATAATAATCGTTATACCTATAAATAATTTAGGTCTTGTAGTTGGGCAAAAGGCCATGTATCCCAGAGGACCACTGATTTCCCTGCCACCTACACTCCTTCCTCCGGTGGGATTTGAGTTTGATGTAATTGCAGCTCACGTTCACTGAGCACACTTTTTAGCACCTGCTTCCTGTAGAAACCGACTCTCTCTCTGGATGACTCCAAGCTTTTGATTTGGATGAGTTGAGATAGGGATACAGGATAGAGAAGGAGAGGAGAGGGCTACATTCAAACATCTGCATTTATAGAATTATGATATTGTCCAAAAGGTAATTTCTTCACCTCTTCAAGTACACTTAGAAAGCTCAGAATAAAGATCATAGACATGTAATATACTTAGAAGGTAGAATGGACCTTTTTTTTCTTCATAACTAATGAAAATATAGGTACCTGTTGATTATCTCTTCATAACTGATAAAAATATAAGTACCTGTTGGTTAGCTCTGATAGGGAGCACAAGGTCATAGATATCCCAAATTAGAATTAATATAGCTTTAAAGCTGCTTGACCAGGACAGGCTTTAAGGTCAGAGGCAGCTCTGAGCAAAGAACAGCCAGTTTCTTCCCTCTCAACATTAGACATTGATCAGTCATGGCAAATCTTATGGTAGGAAAAATATTTGGAGTAAGGTGAAAAAGTGTGTCTGTTTATTAAGGTGATCAACTGGACAAGAACAAGCCGTAGCCAACCTTTTCTTTCTATATCCTTTATTTTTGAAACACTCCAGACTGCTACATCCCCTTAGTTACATTAACTATCGTAATATTTGATGTAGTTCACCTTTGCCTTAGTTAATCTGCACAGATAAGAGAGAGTACAAAGTATAGAAAGACTTCCATTGTAAACAACTGCGGGACATAAAAATTTCTTCTAAATGGATTTTCTAAAAGAAGAGAGTTGACATCTCTGTGTACCACCTCCACAACCGTATGTTGATTTCCAGCCTGAAGTGTTGAAAGACTGATAATTCTAAGAAAAAAATGCAGGGTATGTTTACATAGGTATAAGAGAGTACTTTGCTTGCACTTTAAAATATAAGCTTATTAATATGTCCATGCATATTTAATGCACTTATTTGAACATTAACATGGTGTGCTTGAAGGAGGCTTTATGTTGCATTAAAAAAATTGAAGAGTCCCTGTGTGCTTGGATCTCTGGATATAGTGTGCCCTAATTTATGACAACACAAAAGAAAACTTCAGATGTACAACAATCTGCTTGTTTGTCTCTCTAGGCATATATGAGGACAGGTATCTAGGTCTTCTCAGAATGAATTTGTTAATTAAAAAATTATTTTACTGTTTATTTATTAAACAAATTTTTAAGTGTTTCTTTATTTTTGAGAGAGAGGCAGCAAGAGCCAGAGAGACAGAGGGAGACACAGAATCTGAAAACAAGCTCCAGGCTTTGAGCTGTTAGCATACAGCTCAATGCACGGCTTGAACTCACAAACTGAAATCATGACCTGAGACACTAGGCACCCCTGTTTATTTATTTTTTGGGAGAGGGAGATTGAGAGCATGAGCAGGGAGGGGGAGAGAGAGAGAGGGAGACAGGATCTGAAGCGGGCTCTGAGCTGATGCAGAGAGCCCAATGTGGGACTCGAACTCACGAACCGTGAGATCATGACCTGAGCTGAAGTTGCACGCTCAACGGACTGAGCCACCAGGTGCTCCTGAAGTTGTTAATTTAAAAAAATGTTGGGGGCCAACAGAGAAATGTGAATAGCTTTGTATTTCTCTGAAAGTAGAGATGTAAGTAATCAAGATCTTAAAGCCCTCAGATAAAGCAGAAGTTATATTGAAATCCTCTTTCAACTAGTTGCTTTATCTCTCTGTACCTGGAGTCCTATCTCAGAATCATGGAAGAACAAAGCAGTAATAAAGACCTACCAACGGCAGAAACACTTTTATTTCATTATTGGCAAAGGTGGCAGGGACAGTTCTCTTATCTTAAACCCTGATACCTAGGTATCTTGTGGACGCCTTGATAAATATCAGACATGGCATTGTATTTACGAAAGTCTTGGGAAGCACCAGAGATCTGTCAATGAGAATAGGGATGTGGAGTTACACAGACTGTGTACATACTTTTATTATTGTATTAATAAGCATTATTCAATGCCAGACTTGGGGCTGGGTCATGGTAATATCATTTCTATACTGAGGAGAATTTAATACTATGAAAGTGATAATAATATATTTATGAATCTAATATTCCACAATTTGATAAGATCTGTCAAAAATAAATGTAAAAGACATGTACATATTCAATAAGAGCAGAGAGAAATGATCTGCAAATTTCCATCTGAGGTAGTTCAGCAAAAAGTCAGAGAGGAGATTACTATTGAACTGGACAGTTTAAGAAGGGCAGTAGTTTGTAAAAGGAAATGAATAAAAGGGAGAGGGAGGAAACTTGCAATTAGAAAAGTATGTAAACCGAAGCACAATTTTACAAAGAAGCATGGCATATAGGGGAAAAATTAGAAGGTGAGTGTTACCCCATGGAGGGTATAGAAAGAGTACCTGGTGACAGATTGGAAAGAATGGTTTGTTCTGTTATATAAAATGCAGATCTGATTGTGGATGCTTAGAAACTTTACTGGAGCTCATTACCTATGAAATGATTACCAAATTCCATTAGAATGATTAGTTTCTTAAATTCTTGCTCTGTGTAAGATAGTGTTCTAATTTGTCAATGTATTACTTAACTTAATCCTCCCAGCAAGTTTATATTTAACTCACTATGCAAAAGAGAATACTGGGGGGAAAGATGTAATAAGTATGTATAAGACAACCTAAATCTTATAGAGACAAAAGCATTTAATAAAAGGACATATAAAGAGTCTGTGATGAGAATGAAAATAATCAGTTGGAAGAGGAAAAAATGATAACATCACTGGTGATAATTGACAAATTTCAAGGTTTATTGAACTTTATTTATTCTGAGCCAAATATTGTAGTTATTGAAAGTATTACATAAATGATCATTTTATAAGGCCCAGGTCTAACTGAGAAAAATTCCCAGTAACACTGAGAATATTTTTTTTATTAAAAATTTTTTTCTTTCATAGTTTATTGTCAAGTTGGATTCCATATAACACCCAGTGCTCATCCCAACATATGCTCCCCTCCATGCCCATCAGACCCCATACCCTGTTCCCCACCCCCATCAGCCCTCAGTTTGTTCTCAGCATGCAAGAGTCTCTCATGGTTTACCTCCCTCCCTCTCCCCAACTATTTTTCCCATTCTCCTCCCCCATGGTACCAATCCTCCTATAAGTGAAAGCATAGTGTATCTGTTTTTCTCTGCCTGGCTTATTTCACTTACCATAACACCCTCAAGTTCCATCCATGTTGCTACAAGTGGCCAGATTTCATTCTTTTTTATTGCCATGTAGTATTCCATTGTATAGAGAAACCACATCTTCATGATCCATTCGTCAGTTGATGGACACTTAGGCTCTTTCCATGATTTGGCTATTGTTGAAAGTGCTGTTATGAACATTGGGGTACATGTGCCCCTATGCATCAGCACTCCTGTATCCCTTGGGTAAATTCCTAGCAGTGCTATTGCTGGGTCATAGGGGAGTTCTACTGTTAATTTTTTGAGGAACCTCCACACTGTTTTCCAGAGGGGCTGCACCAGCTTACATTCCCACCAACAGTGTAGGAGGGGACCCGTTTCTTCACATCCTCACCAGCATCTAGAGTCTCCTGATTTGTTCATTTTAGCCACTCTGACCGGGGTGAGGTGTTATCTCAGTGTGGTTTGAATCTGCATTTCCCTGATGATGAGGGATGCTGTGAATCATTTCAGGTGTCTGTTGGCCATCTGGATGTCCTCTTTGGAGAAGTGTCTGTTCATGTCTTCTGCCCATTTCTTCACTGGATTATTTGTTTATCCAGTGTGGAGTTCGGTGAGTTCTTTATAGATTTTTGATACTAGCCCTTTATCTGCTATGTCATTTGCAACTATCTTTTCCCATTCCGTCGGTTGCCTATTAGTTTTATGGATTGTTTCCTTTGACATGGAGAAGGTTTTTATCTTGATGAGGTCCCAGTAGCTCATTTATGCTCTTAATTCCCTTGCCTTTGGGGATGTGTCAAGTAAGAAATTGCTGCGATTGAGGTCAAGGAGGTTGTTTCCTGCTTTCTCCTCTAGGGTTTTGATGGTTTTCTGTCTCACATTCAGATCCTTTTTCCGTTTTGAGTTTATTTTTGTGTATGATGTGAGAAAGTGGTCTGGTTTCATTCTTCTGCATGTTGCTGTCCAGTTCTTTCAACACCATCGGTTAAAAAGGCTGTCTTTGTTCCAATGGACACTCTTTCCCTCTTTGTCAAAGATTAGTTGGCCATACATTTGTGGGTCCAATTCTGAGTTCTCTATTCTATTCCATTGGTCTATGTGTCTGTTTTTGTGCCAATACCATACTGTCTTGGTGATGACACCTTTGTAGTAGAGGCTAAAGTCTGGGATGGTGATGCCTCCCCTTTTGGTTTTCTTCTTCACTATTACTTTGGCTATTCGGGGTCTTTTGTGGTTCCCTACAAATTTTAGGATAGTTTGTTCTGGTTTTGAGAAGAATGCTGGTGCCATTTTGATTGGGATTGCATTGAATGTGTAGATGGCTTTGGGTAGTAATGACATTTTAACAATATTTATTCTTCAAATAAATGAGCATGCAATGTTTTTCCATTTCTTTATGTCTTCTTCAATTTCCTTCATAAGTTTTCTATAGTTTTCATCATATAGATCTCCTATATCTTTGGGTAGGTTTATTCCTAGGTATTTGATGGTTTTTTGTGCAATTGTGAATGGGATCAGTTTCTTGATTTCTCTTTCTGTTGCTTCATTTTTGGTGTATAAAAATGCAACCGATTTCTGTACGTTGGTTTTGTACCCTCCAACTTTCCTGAATTCATGGAAGAGTTCTAGTAGGCTTCTGGTGGAGTCTGTTGGGTTTTCTGTGTAGAGTATCACGTCATCTTCAAAACGTGAAAGTTTGACTTCTTCTTTGCCAATTCTGATGCCTTTGATTTCCTTTTGTTGTCTGATGGCTGATGCTAGGACATCCAGCACTATGTTAAACAACAGTGTGACAGTGGACATCCCTGTCGTGCTCCTGATCTCATGGGGAAAGCCCTCAGTTTTTCCCCATTGAGGATGATGTTAGCTGAGGGCTTCTCATAGATGGCTTTTATGATGTTTAAGTATGTTCCTTCTATCCCGACTTTCTCTAGAGTCTTTATTAAGAAGGGATGCTGTATTTTGTCGAATGCTTTTCTGCATCTATTGACAGGATCATATGACTTTTATCTTTTCTTTTGTTGATGTGATGTATCACATTGATTGATTTGTGAATATTGAACCAGCCCTGTAACCCAGGAATGAATCCCACTTGATCATGGTGGATACTTCTTTTTATGTGCTATTGAATTTGATTTGCAAGTATCTTGTTGAGGATTTTTGCATCTGTATTCAAGGATATTGGCCTGTAGTTCTCTTTTTTTTTATTGGGTCTCTGTCTGACTTGGGAATCAAAACGATGCTGGCTTTGTAAAGTGAGTCCGGACGTTTTCTTTCCATTTCTGTTTTTTGGAATAGCTTGAGAGGAATTGGTATTAACATGATTTAAATGTCTGGTAGAATTCCCCAGGGAAGCCATCTGGCCCAGGGCTCTTATTTGTTGGGAGATTTTTGACAACTGATTCCATTTCTTCAAGTTATGGGTCTGTTCAGGTTTTCTATCTCTTCCCACGTGAATTTTGGTAGTTTGTATGTGTTTAGGAATTTGTCCATTTCTTCTAAGATGTCCAGTTTGTTGGCATTTAATTTTTCATAGTATTCCTTGATGATTGCTTGTATTTCTGAAGGATTGGTTGTAATAAATCCTTTTTCATTCATTATTTTGTCTCTTTGGGTGCTCTCTCTTTTCTTTTTGAGAAGCCTGGCTGGAGGTTTGTCAATTTTGTTTATTTTTTCAAAAAACCAACTCTTGGTTTCATTGATCTGGTCAACTGATTTTTTGTTGTTGTTGTTGTTGTTTTTGTTTTTGTTTTTGTTTTGGATGCTATGTTATTTATATCTGCCCTGATTTTATTGTTTCTCTTCTTCTGCTGGGTTTAGGGTGCTCTTGTTGCTATCCTTCTAGTTCCTTTAGATGTGCTGTTAGACTTTGTACTTGCACTTTTTCTAGTTTCTTGAAATAGGCCTGGAGTACAATATACTTTCCTCTTAGGACTGCCTTTACCACATCCCAAAGAGTTTAGATAGTTGTATTTTCATTTTCATTTGTTTCCATATTTTTTAAAATTTCTTCTTTAATTGCCTGATTGGCCCATTCATTCTTTAGTAGGTTGTTCTTTAACCTTCATGTTTTTGGAGGTTTTACACACTCTTTTCTATAATTTATTTCAAGTATCATAGCATTGTGAGCTGGAAGTGTGCATGGTATAATCTCAGTTCTTTTATATTTATTGAGGGCTGCTTTATGACCCAGTATGTGATCTAGCTTGGAGAATGTGCCATGCCCACTTGAGAAGAAAATGAATTCAATAGCCTCAGGATGTAGAGTTCTAAATATGTCTGTCAAATCCATGTTGTGCAATGTGTCATTCAAGCCCATTTTTTCTCTAGTGATTTTTGTGTCTAGTTGATATATCCATTGCTGTAAGTGGAGTATTAAAGTCCCCTGTTATTAGCACATTCTTATCCATAAGATTGTTTCTGTTTGTGATTAATTGTTTTATGTATTTGAGTGCTTCCATATTTGGTGCATAGACATCTATTATTGTTAGCTCTTCCTGATGGATCGACTCTGTAATTATTACTTAATGCCCTTCTTCATCCCTTGTTACTGCCTTTACTTTAAAGTCCAGTTTGTATGACATAAGTATGGCTACTCCAGCTTTCTTTTGACTTCCAGTAGCATGACAGATATTTCTCCATCCTCTTACTTTCAATCTGAAAGTGTCCTTATGTCTAAAAAGAGTCTCTTATAGACAGCAAATAGATGGATTTTGGTTTTTTATCCATTCTGCTACCCTATGTCTTTTGATTGGAGCATTTAGTCCATTTACATTCAGTGTTATTATTGAAAAATATGGGTTTGGAGTCATTGTGTTTTTTGTAGGATTCATACTTGTGGTGGTGTCTCTGGTACCTCTTGTTTCTTGCAACATTTCCCGCATAGTGTCCTCCTTAGGATTTCTTGTAGGGCTGGTTTAGTGGTGATGAATTCTTTCAATTTTTGTTTATTTGTTAATATTTTTATCTCTCCTTCTATTCTGATTTACAGGTTTGTTGTATTTAGGATTCTTGGCTTCATATTTTTTCTGTTCATCACATTGAAGATTTCCTGCCATTCCTTCCTGGCCTGTCAAGTTTCAGTAGATAGGTCTGTAACTACTATGATAGGTTTCCCTTTGTATGTTAGGGTCCTTTTATCCATAGCTGCTTTCAGGGTTCTCTGTTTGTCCTTATATTTTGCCAGTTTCACTATGATATGTCGTGCAGAAAATTGATTCAAGTTACATCTGAGGGGAGTTCTCTGTGCCTCTTGGATTTCAATGTCTGTTTCCTTCCCCAGATTGGGGAAGGTCTCAGCTACAATTTGTTCAAATACACCTTCAGCGCCTTTCTGTCTGTCTTCCTCTTCTGGAATTCCTATGATATGGATACTGTTCCATTTGATTTTATCACTCTGCTCTCGAACTGTCCTTTCAGGTTCCTGGATCCATTTGTCTCTCTTTTTCTCAGCTTCCTCTTTTTCTATAATTGTGTCTCCTAATTCACTTATTATCCTCTCTGCCTCTTCAATCCATGCATTGGATGCTTCCCTTTTATCATGCATCCCATTTATAGCATTTTTTAATTCATCACAATTATTTTTAAGCTCCATAGTCTTTATAGCAATAGCTTCTCTTATGTCTTCCATGCCTTTTTCAAGCCCAGTGATTAATTTTATGACTATTGTTCTAAATTCTTGTTCAGTTATTTTGCTTATATCTGTTGTGAGCAGTTCTTCTGTTGTCATTTCTACCTGGAATTTCTTTAGCGGAGAGTTCTTCCGCTTCATCATTTTGGTGAGCTTTCTGTCTCTTGTAAGTTTTAAAAGCTTGTTATGTGCTCTGCACCTGCAAGTACTGCTATATTAAAGAAGGCTCATTGACTGTCCATGGCCTGTCCATTTAGGAAGTATTCATTGAATGTTGTCTCTTGGTCTATTTTGTTGAGACTTTGTTTATTTTATTTCCCTACTCATAGTGGTATTTGGGACTCTCCACCATGTATACTTTGGCTTGTGTCTTGAAGTAACCCTGGAAAAGAAAACAGACAGACAAACACACAGAGAACAAAGACACGCAAATGCAGACAAATCCAACAAACAAGTAAGCCAAAAGAGAAAAAGAAAAAGAAAAAAAGAAGAAAAAAAAAACAGAAAAAAAGAGGAAAAGAAAAAAAGAAGAAGAAACCCAAAAGACAGTCTAAAAGCATAAAATCAGAGTCCCAGCTACAAATAAAGATCAGGGTGTATGCAGTACTGATGGAAGAGCACATACAAAGAGAAATGACAGGGCGAGGAGAAAGTAAAATTGACAATGACCAGGCAGAGAGACTAAGACACTTAATTCAGAAAGAGAAAGAGGAGAATATGGTAGGAGGTGAGGAGAAAGAAACGAAGATAATGTTACTTATAGAAACAATATAGTCTGATTACCCCAGAGAGAAAGAGATAGAAAGGTAGCAGTGGAAGTGTAGAATATATATCTAGAGAATAGATTAAATGTGACTGTTTAAGCAAACCATTGACCAGAGTGCCAAGTCCAGCAGAGGGGAGTGATATGATTGAGACAAGGGAAAATATATCTGAATAGAAAAGATTGATTTAGACTTAATCATGGCAGTGCATCCATGTTGGGTTTGCCCTGGGCTCTGGTTAAAAAAAGGTGGAGGTCTTAGCCTCCACTGCGTCCTATAGGCCGCTCCCTGAGGTCCCATCTTGGTGGTTGTGCAGAGAAAAATGGCCGCCCCCCAGTTCCTTCTTGAACCTAGCATTGCAAATCACTCCTTTGGGTCTGATCCTCCTGTGCCACAGTAGCGAAGGTGGCCATGTAGCATGTCCCAAGCCCTGCCTCGTTTCCAGGTCCCAGTCTGTGCACTTTATTGATACCAATAGAAACACAATCCCGCAGGTCCAGCACTTTCCTGCTGGGTTTGAGCCAGGAGAGCAGCAGCACAGTTTCAGATTGGCCATTTCCCCTCCAGGGATAGAGCAGGGGGAGCAGTGGAGCAGTTTCTCCTGGTGCCACCTGGGACCAGGGCACCCAGCCTAAAGTCTGTTATGCCCGATTCACGAGTCCCCAGAGACCATCAAAGAGCCGACACCAATGCAAGTACAAAAGGGTCTTTATTACAAGCTAGAGCAGGGACTCCAGTGCACCCAGACGCAGCGGTGATGGTATGGAGCCCTGAACTCGTGATTGCAGGGCTTTTTATTGTTATTACAGTGGAATTTGGGGCGTTTCAGCTTGGCAGCCTCCTGATAGGTACAGGCTGTCTTGTCAGCGTCCAATTGGTTCGGCCCATCTGGCCTGACTGCAAACTGCCAATAGGAATGTCTTGGGACATAGGCGCCTCTTTTAAACTGATTGGCTGTTGCTGTTGCTAGGGAAGCAACTAAGGGCAGGCTGCCTAAGTACTTCCTGCGGTTTTTCCTGGAACTGGGTTCCGACCTAGTTCACCCTCAAGATGGAGGCTTTTTCTAAAATGGAGTCAATAAGATTTAGGTGTCACAACTCAACACCACAGCTAGAACTAGGATCACTCTCCATCCTGAGCTGAGGTTTCTTACTTCCCCAGGGACAGTTCTATGAGCAGTTTCAACCCTCTTCCTTTTCCCCTTGACTCTCTGCAGCTCCCTGCGAAGAGGGTTCCCTCTCCTCCCTCCATGTCTCTGGGTCCCAGCCCATTTTTATCTTCCCCAGTTTGCACTCATGTGCATACGAGGTTTTTTTCTCAGCAGACTCTGCCTCTTTTCCTCCCAAATTCCTGCAGTTCATTGTTCTATGGCTTCAGGCCTTCTCTGTTTGAGAGATGGGGGCAAGTGAAATGCACGGAGCTCCCTACTTCTCTGTCTCCCAACACTGTCTCCCAACAGTGAGAATACTTCTAATCAAATGTATAATCAGTCTGATGTGCTCTACATTCTTCCCCAAATACTGGATAATGTAAGTCCTATATTCCAGTTTAATAAGCCATTTGACCAGTGTTTACAATGTAGGGCAATGGGGTGGCTTAGTTGGGACTTTGGAGTTCGAGCCCTGCATCAGGCTCTGTGCTACCAGCTCAGGGTCTGGAGCCTGCTTTGGATTCTGTGTGTGTCTCTCTCTCTGCCCCTCCTCTGCTCGCATTCTGTCTCTCTCTTTCTCTCAAAAATAAACATTTAAAAAATTTTTAATTTAAATTATAATGTAGTAAACAGGGTTCAGTATTTGTAACCTCACTATTATTATATTTAATAGGTCTCTTTCTAACTAATGAACAGTATACATACTATGTTAGAGGGATCAATACAATTTTCTAGAATCATAAAGAGTCCTGTTATTGGGATCTCTTTGCATCAAAATTATATTTCAATCGTTTCTATGTAGATGTATGTATATAGACAAATGCTTAATAATAACAAGGGAAACACATGATAATGATTATTTTAAAATGTTACAGATTATCAAGTTCAAATGAAAAGGCTAATTTTTTAATTATCTGTTTAAAGTCATCTTGAGAGTCTTGCTTGGGGCACCTAGGTGCCTTAGTTGATTAAGTGAGTGACTCTTGACTTTGGCTCATGTCTTGATCTCACCATTTGTGAGTTCAAGCCCCACATTAGGCTATGCACTAACAGCATGGAGCCTGCTTTGTTTCTCTCTCTCCTTCTCTCTTCTCCTCCCCTGCTCACTCTTTCCCTCTCAAACTAAATAAACAAACTTAAAGTTTTTTAAAATAAAATCATCTTGAGAAATATGACTTAAAGATTGTGAAAAATACTAGTAGATTATAGTTAACTAAGACTGACAACTGTGACAAGAAATACTGAGTATAACATAATGAAAATATCATGAACTTGGCAGTCATGCAGAGTTTTGTGTTAGAGTTCTGGTCTCTCACCATTCTTTCTGGGCTGCCATTGCATTATCTGTGACACTTTGGGCTTCTAATTGGTAAAATTGCCAGAACACTGTTTCATTTACTTTGGTTTTCTAGCTAAAATGAACATATAGAAGGATTCCAGTATGCCTTTTTCATGTGAGGATCAACTAAGTATTACTTTTCTTCCTTACTTCACATAAAAAATGAGTTTCACTGAAATCACACTAATAGTGTAGGAATGAAAAGAGACATCAAGTACATTTATCTCTGTAGTAAATACAGTGTTCAAATACAAGTAATAAAAGTTCAGAACTGGACACAGAATGTACAGAACAGAGAGAACTTAGTGGAGGCATGAGTTTGAAATGACTTTGTGAAGACTCTGCAGAAGACAGGTGAGTCTGTAGTGCTCCATCAGAAAGGCCAATAATGCCTTGCAGCTCCTGGGGCTTGGTTCTGTGACAGCACTAGAAAAACATGTAATGAACTGTCTGAGACAGGAGTAACTATACTTGAGAAAGTCAGATATTGGCTAGAAAATTACATTTCAAGATGGCATTAAGAAGGACGTTGGGGCTAGATCAATTCTAAGATCCATTTTACCTATAACACCAGACATTTTAGCATAAGCTAATCTGGCTTTATGAGTGAATCAAATTGGAGTTCAGGGAGTGGCATTGAGTTTTATTGTACATGGATATTACAATTCTGGGCTTTTCTGTTTTGTTTTGAACAGATTCATGACATTTATGACTTGAGTGAGAATAAGTGCTTTGTGTTGGGTTGCAGTTTTTGCCTAGTGTTACTAAGTGTTGGGTTTTTTTTTTTTTTCACTCTAAATTACAACCTGAATGTTTTCTAATATGAGGTTTTAGGGATCTTCCAGATTTGTTTTTCATTTGTTGCCAGATTTCATTGTGATGATCTTGCCAGAAAACTTTTGCCCTAAAAAGGAGGATTGCTTCCACAAAAGACAGAGAACAGCAGCACTATGGGACCAGCCAATAAATCTCAAACATCTCCAGACACCTTCTTGCTGATGGGCATCCCAGGACTAGAGCACCTTCATATCTGGATTGGGATTCCCTTCTGCTCCATGTACGTGGTGGCTGTGGTGGGGAATGTGACCATCCTGACTGTGGTCAGGGCAGAGCGAAGTCTCCATGAGCCGATGTTCCTCTTTCTGTGCATGCTCTCCATCACTGACCTGGTCCTCTCCACATCTACACTGCCTCGCATGCTCTGTCTCTTCTGGCTTGGAGCCCATGACATTGCCTTTGATGCTTGCCTGACCCAAATGTTCTTCATCCATAGCTTTACTGCTATGGAATCAGGTTTTTTCCTGGCCATGGCCATTGACCGTTACGTGGCCATTTGTCATCCACTGCACCATACCACGATTCTTACCCATGCTCGCATTGCCAAAATGGGAGCTTCTGTCCTACTCCGGGGAGTGGCCTTCTTTTCCCCACATCCCATCCTGCTCAGGCAGCTGCCCTACTGCAGGACTCGAATCATTGCCCACACCTACTGTGAGTTCATGGCCGTGGTGAAGCTAGCATGTGTGGACACAGGAGCTACCAAACGTTACAGCCTTAGTGTGGCCTCTGTCATTGGTTCCTGTGATGGCTTTTTCATCGCTGTCTCTTATGTCCTAATCCTCCGTGCAGTCTTTCACCTTCCATCACGGGAAGCAAGTTTTAAAGCTCTAGGCACCTGTGGCTCCCATGTCTGTGTCATCCTCGTTTTCTACTCCACAGCTGTCTTTACCTTCCTCACTCACCGCTTTGGCCACAATGTGGCCCCCCAAATTCATATCTTTATTGCCAACATGTACCTTCTGGTACCACCTTTCCTTAACCCCATTGTTTATGGTATTAGAACTAAAAGAATTCGAGACCATGTCCTTAGTTCTCTAAAGGTAAAAGTCACTTGATTATCTTGAAATTGTTTGCATAGATGGTATCATAATAGGAAGGGAAGTATGGAAATAATTCATCCCATTTTTGTAAATGACATGGAATTTTCTCCCACTGAAATCAGACATTTTAATGGAGAAGAGTGACCACACATAATAGAAATTCCACAATTGTATGAAACTAGAGGGCAGGAGACATTTTATGCACATCTGGATTTTAGGGAGCTTCCTGAACACTTCTTGAATTGGAAAGTGATCCCCTTCTGCTCCTTGCTGCTACTGATCTGTGTTGTAACTGGGGGTGGAAATTTATTTTCAAATAAGAAGTGATTAAAAAAGTGAAGAAGCCCATTAGAGCCTCAATAAATTCCATGTAAAGTATTTGCAATTGAGAGGTTAATGGTCACTACCCATATTCTACAGAAGAGACAATATAATAGAATTGGTGTCCTTTTAATACAGGACATAATAATTGTGTCTTAGTCACAAGAATGGACACACACAAAACAATTTGTCAATCAGAAATGTGGAAAAGTTCAACACTGCATTAATCAGGCCCACAGGATTTTAAACATATTGCTCATAGAATATTATTCTTCCAGAAAGAAAAATCTGTGCCTGTTATTGTTTTGTTATCTAAACTAAGACTGGGTCTCTTAAAGATGTTCTCTTTACCTTCATCACAGATTATCTTGAAACCAGAAAAAACTTTATGGTTGAGGGAATATACTTGGAAATTTGTCCAGATCTTAGGCCCAAGCCCGCTGAGCTAAATAGATATTACATGTGCTTGCTAAAAGAGGAAATCTATCATTACAAATAACTCAATTTAATACATTTTTAGTGATTATGCTACCTGTGATAATTAAAAATAAAATTATTAAAAATGATATAAGTATTTTACTGGTAAAAGTCTGAATATTCTCTCTTTAAAAAATATGATTTCTTCACTTCTTGGCTTGTACAGAATGGAAATTTCTCCAAAGTCACTCAATAAACACATGCTGAATTTTATTGAATTGATGTTCTCTTTTTGTGGTTTACAACTTGTAAAGTTCTATTTGCACCTTCTTTCTTCTGTTTACGATAAGAGCTTCTTAGAAGTAAATACCTGGGCTGCTTCTCTCCATTCCTTTTCTTTAGACTCTGTTGAAATATTGTTTAAGCTTCTATCATTTTCCATTCAGGCTACTTCAACAGTTGCCACTGATATGTCCAAAACATTAGGTTTTAATTACTATGTCCAATACATCCTTTACATTGAGATCATATTTATCCTCATAAAAACTAAAAAACCAAACAGAATAGATACGTCAGAACCATGTAAGCACAGAATAGCAAAGCAAAGCTTAATGAAATTCTTTTCTGCTCCTTGTCTTCTCATTCTTATATATCATTTGAACTCAGCCTGTTCATAAAGACCCCCACCTTCATTCAAACAATAAGTCTCTCCATATCTTCATGTTTTGCTTAGAATGTTTCTCTCCTACCTATTCTCTTTGTCATCTGGAAAGAAATCATCCCTCAAGATCCAGTTCTTCTTTAAAAATTTTTTTATAGTTTTTTAAAAATTTATTTTTGAAACAGAGAGAGACAGAACATGAGCAGGGGAGGGGCAGAGAGAGAGGGAGACACCGAATCTGAAACAGGCTCCAGGCTCTGAGCTGCCTGCACAGAACCCGATGTGGGGCTCATACCCACAAACTGCGAGATCATGACCTGAGCCGAAGCTGGATGCTTAACTGACTGTACCACCCAGGTGCCCCATCCAGCTCTTGCTTAAACTCCCTTGCCTTATCAGAAAGATTAAGTTTCTTTCCTCAGGTCCAATTAATTAAAACTTCCCCCCACCTCTGTTGTAAAAAAATGTCATGAAACGTTTTAGTTGAATTCTTAATATGCCTTTTGCCAATTAGACTCGATATGGTTTGAGGTTAAGTGCGCTGGCTTTAGAAGCAGAGTGCCTGAGTTCATTATTCATCTCTGCCACTTTCTATCTGTGTGCATCAGCAACTTGCCAAAACCTTCTGGGCCTTGTTGTCAAAATCAATAAAATGAGGCGCACCTAGGTGGCTCAGTCAGTTGAGCATCGGACTTCAGCTCAAGTCATAATCTTGTGGTTCAGGAGTTCAAGTCCCACATCAGGCTCTGTGCTGACAGCTCAGAGCCTGGAGCCTGCTTCGGATTCTGTGTCTCCCTCTCTCTCTGCTCCTCCCCTGCTTGCACTCCATGTCTCTCTTTCTCTCTCTCAAATTAAATATTAAATTTTTTTTAAAAAAATCGGTAAAATGAAGATCATAAGATTTCTTGCCCATAGAATCTTAAATATTAAATGAATAAAAACATATAGGACACATATAATAATATTTATTATTAAATAAACATTAGTTAACATTATGGATTATCATAACAAGTATAATTTTGTTTATTTATTATATTCCAGGCTCTGTGAGACATAGTATGCATTTATATGTCTATATGTGTGTGGGTAAACATACACATCGATACACACACATGCAATTTAAATTATGTAATTATCACCATTATCAGTCTAGGTTTTACATATGAGTAATTTAGACTCAGAGATTGTTAGTCTAGGTTTTACATATGAATAATTTAGACTCAGAGAGCCTAAATAATTGGCTCATCCTCACATATTTATTAAGTGATGTACTCTGTATTTAAACAAAAATGAGAGTAATTGATCCCATTTTAATATTCCATTTACTTTTATTTTTTACTTTTTTTAAATTCCAACATAGTTAACATACAATGTTTTACCTGTTTCACACAATATAGTGATTCATTGATTCCTTATATTTCCCTTGATCATCATGACAAGGACCCTCTTTAATCTCCATCACCTATTTAATCCATCTCCCCTCTGGTAGCTATCAGCTTGTTCTCTATAGTTAAGCATCTTGTATTTGGTTTTCCTCTCTTCCCCCCCTCCCCTTGTTTGTTGTTTCCTAAATTCCACATATGAGTGAAATCATATGGTATTTTCCTTCTCTGAATGACTTATTTTGCTTGGCTCCATCCATGTCATTGCAAATGGAAAGATTCATTCTTTTTTTAGGACTGAGTAATATTCCAATGTGTATATATACACATCTTCTTTATCCATTCATCAGTTGATCGATATTTGGACTCCTTCCATAATTTGGCTATTGTAAATAATGTTGCTATAAACATAGGTGTGTGTGTATCCTTTTGAATTAGTGGTTTTGTATTTTTTGAAATGCCATGTACTTTTTATCCACTCCTCTCAGCATCCTGTAAACCTATGTGTTCAGGAATGCTTTTGAAGGAATGAATGAAGCAATGAGATGTTCGAATTCACATTTCATATATTTTAGAACTCATGTTCTAAATCATATTATAGTTGTAATTAAGGGACCTAAATGAAAGCCACAAGGATATCTTTCAATGATCTTTTTGTAAAATAATGGAGAAAAATGACAATGACAGTAAAGACACATATCTCTCAGTCTAAAGAGAAGAGTCTTCTAAGGAAATGTAAACTTTGAGACTATTGCCATTGTGTTGGATGCTTCCTGAAGATAGATTGCCAAATCTGGACCTTCTTACTGTATTTTTGTTTTTTGGAGTACCATGAACCATGGAATTTAATTATAATATTATAATATATTCCCTGACAAGTATCAGAGTTGATTACATGCTAGATTTGGAAATAAAAGCTGAAGAGTTAGTACTCACAGATTATATGACAGTGGGTGGCAAATAGGAAATTCACAACAATAATAAACACAAAACTAAATCTTCAAAGATTCTGAATTAAATTCTAGTTAAAGGAAAGAAGATACAAAGCTTATTCATATATTCATGCAGCAAAAATTTATGGAGTCGTTAAAGTGGGCCAGATTGTGCTAGATTCTGAGAAGAGGTGAGCAAAACACAAATCTAAGTCTCAGGGACTTTACATTTGGGTGAAATGTTAGGTGAAATAATCAAATGACGCTCAAATGCACAATTACACTGGATACTAAGGGCTGTCTAGTAGAAACAAAGATTTCTACAAGTACACATAACATGGGATTTTGCTCTAATCTAGAGGAGTCAGGGAAAGTTTCCTTAAAAATAATATTTGAATGCCAAGTAGGAGTTAAGCAGCTGAGAAAAGAGAGGTCATGAAGTGGGGACGGTGATTTACAGTGAGAGAGAATGGGATGTGTGAATATGTGTGGGTGGATCTTAAGAGAGGAAGTGGCGCCTTATGTTTGAAGAACTGGACAGAGCCCATTTTTGGGGCTGGAGGACAGAGTGAAGTGAAGAGTGGATGTGGGAGCTGAGGATTCTCGGTTTTATACAAAAAGTGAGAGAAAGACCATGAACATCTTATGCAGAGGAAGGACAGTATGTTTGTGTTTATAAAAGATCATAGTGGGGCGCCTGGTCAGTGCTTAGTCCGTTAAGTGTCCACCTTGGACTCAGGTAGTGATCTCATGGTTTGTGAGTTCACAGCCCCACATGGGGATTTCTGCTGTCAGCACAGAGCCCACTTAAGATCCTCTGCCCCCCTTTCTCCTGCCCTGCTTGTGCACACATGTGCTCTCTCTCTCTCTCCCTCCCTCTCCCCCAACAAAACTACGTAAACATTTAAAAAAAAAAGGGGGAGAGGGCAAGATGGCGGAGAAGTAAGGAGCTCCGTACTTGCACTCGCACCCATACATCACACAGAAAAGATCTGAAGCCATTGGAAACCTTACAAAACCTGAGAGATTGGGAGAAAAAAGACACAGAATCCACTGAGAGAGCCTTCTAACGTGAGTGCGAACCGGGGAAGATAAAATCGGGCCGGGATCGGAGACTCCAGGGTGGGAGGCGATCCCCCTCTAACCCTCTACGGGGAGTGAGAGGGGAAAAGGAGAGAGTCCGAAACAGAAAAACCTCCGCACGGGGGAGAAAAACCTCCGTTGGAAAGACCGTACTTGCCAAATACCTGCACACCAGGTCCCCTCGCGCCAACTGGTCCTGGAGGGGGCTGAGCAAACAAACTGCTTCTTTGTGCTGCTCCTGGAGGCTAGACTTCAGAGTGGTGGCGCGCCTGCCGCCATTGTAGCTCCCGGGCGGCTGGGGCCCCTGAAAGCACCACGCAGACACCGGGCATCCGCGCCCCTGGCTGGCTGGAACTCGAGAGTGAAGGCAAGGAACTAAAAACTGGGAAATTAGCCTGTGAGTTCGTGTTTCGGGTGACGAGCCATAGAGGGACCCGGTTTTCCCCACTCCAGCGGGCTCGGGCTCAGAACACCCTGCGGGCAAAACCACGCGCATGCTCGCCAGCCTGACCCAGAGAAGGAAGCAGCGATTCTGACTCCGCCCCCAGAGCTCCGCAGGGGGCCTGGAATTGCCCGAGGGTGTTGCCTGGGAAGCTGTGTCTAAGGCAATTTCAGCAGGGCGTGCGGACGGGGATTTGGAGATTGGAACTGGCCTGGGTTGAAGAGTGCAACCAACTTCGGC
>NW_024083194.1:0-24411 GCF_003009895.1 Hyaena hyaena | reverse complement strand
GTGGATTCTGCGTCTTTTTTCTCCCAATCTCTCAGGTTTTGTAAGGTTTCCAATGTCTTCAGATCTTTTCTGTGTGATGTATGGGCGCGAGTGCAAGTACGGAGCTCCTTACTTCTCCGCCATCTTGCCCTCCTCTGCGCTGATTTTTTATTATTTTTCTTCTCCTACTGGGTTTGGGGTGCCCTTGTTGCTCTCCTTCTAATTTCTTTAGGTGCGCTGTTAGATTTTGTACTTGTGCTTTTTCTAATTTCTTGAAATAGGCCTGGAGTGCAATGTACTTTCCTCTGAGGACTGCCTTTGCCGCATCCCATAGAGTTTGGATTGTTGTATTTTCATTTTCATTTGTTTCTATACATTTTTGAATTTCTTCTCTAATTGCCTGACTGGCCTGATTCGTTCTTTAGTACGGTGTTCTTTAACCTCCATGTTTTTGGAGGTTTTCCAGCCTTCTTCCTGTGATTGATTTCAAGCTTCATAGCATTGTGATCTGAAAGTGTGCATGGTATGATGTCAATTCTTTTATATTTTTGAAGGCTGCTTTATGTCCCAGTATGTGATCTATGTTGGAGAATGTACCGTGTGCACTGGAGAAGAAATTGAATTCCATAACTTCAGGATGTAGAGGTTTTTTTTAAACAGCAAATATTTATTTTAAAAATATGGAACGCTTCGCAAATTTGCATGTCATCCTTTTGCAGGGGCCATGCTAATCTTCTCTGTATCATTCCAATTTTAGTATATGTGCTGCCAAAGCGAACACCAGGATGTAGAGTTCTAACAATATCTGTCAAATCCATCTGGTCCAATGTGTCATTCAAGTCCATTGTTTCTTTGGTGATTTTCTGTCTAGTTGATCTATCCATTGCTATAAGTTGAGTTTTAAATTCGCCTGCAATTAGCACATTTTATGCATAAGATTATTTCTGTCTATGATTAGTTGTTTTATGTATTTGGGTTCTCCCGTATTCGGTGCATACATATTGATAATTGTTAGCTTTTCCTGATCAATAGACCCTGTAATTATCATATAATGCCCTTCTTCATCTCTTGTTACTGCCTGAATTTTAAAATCCAGTTTGTCTGATATAAGTATGGCTACTCCAGCTTTCTTTTGACTTCCAGTAGCATGATAGATACTTCTCCATATCCTCAGTCTCAATCTGAAAGTGTCCTCAGGTCTAAAATGATTCTTTTGTAGACAGCAAATAGATGGATCTTGTTTTTTACCCATTCCTCTATGCTATGTCTTTTGATTGGAGCATTTAGTCCATTTAAATTCAGTGTTGTTGAAAAATATGGGTTTAGAATCATTGTGTTCTCTGTAGAATTCATGCTTGTAGTGGTGTCTCTGGATATTTGTGTTGCCTACAACATTTCCGTCATAGAGTCCTCCTCAGGATTTCTTGTAGGGCAGGCTTAGTGGTGATGATTTATTTCAATTTTTGTTTGTTTGGGAAAACCTTTATCTCTGCTTCTATTCTGAATTACTGGCTTGCTGGATAGAGGATTCTTGGCTGAATATTTTTTCTTTTCATCACATTGAAGATTTCCTGCCATTCGTTTCTGGCCTGTCAAGTTTTAGAATCAGGGTGCAACTAATCTCATAGGTCTCCCTTTGTATGTTAGGGCCATTTTATCCATAGCTGCTTTCAGAATTCTCTCTCTACCCTTGTATTTTGCCAGTTTCACTATGATATGTCATGCAGAACATCGATTCAAGTTGTTTAAAGGGTGTTCTCTGCGTCTCTTAGGTTTCAATTACCTGTTTCGCCTATTATTTGTTCAAGTACCCCTTCAGCTCCTTTCTCTTCTTCTTCTTATGGAATTACTATGAAAGGGATATTCTGTTTGATTGCACCACTCAGTTTTTGAATTCTCCTTTCATGCTCCTGGATTAATGCTCTCTTTTATCGGCTTTTTCTTTTTCTGTAACTAGGTCTTCTAATTCACCTATTCTCTTCTCTGCCTCTTCAATCTTTGCACTGACCACATCTATTTTATTATCCACCACATTTATAACATTTTTTAATTCATCACAACTATTTTCAAGATCCATAATCTTTGTAGCAATAGCGTCCCTGGTGTTTTCCATGCCTTTTTCAAGCCCAGAGATTAATTTTATGATTATTGTTCTAAATTCTTGTTCAGTTATGTTGCTTATATCTGTTTTGATCAATTCTTTAGCTGTCACTTCTTTCTGGAATTTATTTTGAGAAGAGTTCTTCCGATTCGTCATTTTGGCTAATTTTCTGTCTCTTGTACATTTAAAAACTTGTTATGCTCTCTGCGCCTGCGAGTACTGGCATATTAAAAGAGCCTCATAGGCTGTCAAGATCCTCTCCGTTCAGGAAGTGTTCTTTTATTGTAGCTCATTGGTCTCTCTTGTTTGCCTTTGTTTATTTTATTTCCCTACTTATAGTGATATTTGGGACTCTCCACCATGTGTACTTTGGTTTGTTTCTTGAGGTAGTCTTGGTAAGGTAAACATTCATATAAAACAGGGAACAAAAGCATGCAAACACACAAATTAAAGAAACAAGAAAACCAGAACAAAAACCAAAACCAAAACAAGAAAAGACAATGTACCATCTAACAGCATAAAACCAGAAATCCCAACTACAAATAAAGAGCAGGGTGGAGGCAGTGCTGATTGGAGAGCATATACAAAGAGAGAAATGACAGGGGTGGGGAGAGAGAGAAATTGAACATTGACCGGGCAGAGAAACTAAAAGGCTTAATTCAGAGAGAGTAAAGGAGAATACGGTAGCTGGTGAGGAGGAAAAAAAATGATGATGATATTACCCAGAGAAACTATATATTCTTATTATTTCAGAGAGAGAGAAAGGAAGGTAACATTGGAGGTGTAGAACATGCATCAAGAGAATGGATTAAATATGTCTGTTTAAACAAACTTATAACCAGAATACCCAGTGCAGAGGAGGGTAGAGATAAGAATGAGATAAGGGAGAATATATCTGAATAGCAAGAATTGATCTAGAGTTAATCACAACAATGCATCAATGCTGATTTTGCCCAGGGCTCAGGTTAAAAAGCAGCTACCCAAGGTGTCCCCTTCCTTGTATTTTCCTCTATGTCTTTTTCTCACTCTTATGGCAAAGTGGGCTTAATAAGGGAAGTTGGCCACATAAAACTGGGGATTTCAACATTAAAAAAAAAGCAGCTACCCAGTGCAGATGGGTGTGGTTTGGTGTAGGTGGGTCTTGCCTCCACATTAGGTCCTGCGGGCTGCTCCCTGAGACCCCACCTTGGTGGTTGTGGGGAGAAAAATGTTGACCCCTCAGTCTCTTCTCGAACCAGGCATTGCAAATCACTCTTTTGGGTCCGACCTCACTATGTGGCCGGTGCAGCCAAGGTGGGCCATATTCTATGTCCTGCCCCCAGCCTCGTTTCCAGATCTTACTCTGTGTGCATTGATGGTACCGCCCGAAATGTAATCCCCCAAGACCCGGATTGCGGGGCACTTCCTGACAGAGGATTGAGTAGGGAATCTGTTCCTCCTGATGCTGAATGTGTCCCTTTCGTAACGTCTATCCTGGAGGGAATTTCTGGGACCGTGGCACCCAGCCCAAAGTAAGCTCTGCAGTTAGAGATGGGATCTGTCTCCAAAAGCCCTATAGTTAGAGATGGGATGATAGGTTCACTCTCCATCTCGGGCTGAGGTTTTTCTCTTCTCCAGTGACAGTTCTACGATTCCCCAGCCCCTCTTTCTCTTCCCTTAGTCTCTTCGCAGAGGTGGCCCCCTCCCCTCCTTGACTCCATGTCCGGGCCTATTTTTGTCTTCCCCAGTTCACAGTCATGCACCTCTGAGGCTGTCTTAATGGACTTCATCTCTTTTCCTCCCAGACTCTTGTGGTTCAGAATCCTTTGGCTTCAGCCCTTCTTTGTTTTAAAGAAGCAGGCAGGAAGTATGGAACTCCCTATTTCTCCACCATCTTGCATGTTTCCTTCCATGATTATTGATAGATATGAATTTTTAATTACTTTTTTACAGTTTATTCATTTATTTTGAGAGAGAGAGAGAGAGAGAGAGCAGGGACAGAGCAGAATGAGAGGGAGAGAGAATACAAGCAGGCCCATGCTGTCAGTTCAGAGCCCAACACAGGGCTCAAACTCAAAAACCATGAGATCATGATCTGAACTGAAATCAAGAGTTGGCCCCTTAACCTACTGAGCCACCCTGGTACCCTTCGATAGATATGAATTTAGTGCCATTATGTTACCTGTGAAGTGATGTTTCTGGTGATGTTCTCTGTCCCTTTTTAGTCTTTGTTGCTTTTCACTTTCTTTCCCACTCAAAGAGTTCACCTCAATATTTCTTACATGGCTGGTTTAAGGGTCGTGAACTCCTTTAGTTTTTGTTTGTCTGGGAAACTCTTCATCTCTCCTTCCATTCTGAATGTCAGCCTTGCTGGGTAAATTATTCTTCATTGCATGTTTTTCCCATTCACCACGTTGAAAATATCCTGCCTCTCTCTTGTGGCCTGACAAACTGCTGTGGACAGTTTTGCTCTGAATCTGATTTGTCTTCCCTTGCAGGTAAAGTAGTTTTCTTCTCTTGATGCTTTCAGGATTCTTTCCTTGTCTGTGCATTTCGTGAAATTGCTTTGTTGATTTTATTGTGAGTAATCTGTTCCTCCTGGATTTCAGTGTCTGTTTCCTTCCACATATTCAGGAAGTTTCAGCTATAATTTTATGAAATAAATCTCTGCCCCCTTTCCCCCTTTCTTCTTCTTATGGAACTCCTAAGAAGCATTGCACTTTATGGAGTCATTGGGTGCCATAGGTCTACATTCTTGATCCAGTATTTTTCTTTCCCTCTTCTTTTCACCTTCATTATTGTCCATAATTGTCTTTTCTATATCACTCATTTGTTCCTGTTCTTCATCCACCGTTGTAGTCATTATAACCAGTAGATTTTATGTCTCAGTTATAGCATTTTTTTAAAATTTCAGCCACAACAATTTTTAATTCTTTTATCTCTGCAGGGATTCTATAGTATCGTCTATGCTTTCCTCAAGCCTAGCTAATTTACTTATGATTTTTGTTTTAATTTCTGGTTCAGGCATCACACTTATATATGTTTTGATTACATCCCTGGTCATGATTGCTTCCTGTTCTTTTTTTGCATTGAATTCCTTTATCGTGTCATTTTGTCTAAGTCACTGTTTTTTGTGTGATTGTTAATAAAGCCTATTATATTTCTGCTCCTGGGAGTAATGGCTATATTATGAAGAGGTCCTATACTCTCTTGGTCCGGGTACTCCAGGAGGTGTTTTAGAGTGTACACTCCACTATTGTGTTTTGGCTACTCCTTTCCTCAGGTTAACCCTCTGCAGAATTTCTCTTTGCATACAGTGAGGAGTGTTTGAGTCTTGTCCACTGTGTGGCAGGTTTTAACAAGGAGTGCTTGGTTTTCTTGTTAACAGGATCTAGATCTTATTTCCCTTGGAGCTGAAGGTTTGCAGCATAGTATGATCAGTAGACTTGATGTGTGCAAAGGATTTTTCCTGTTCTTCTGGGAGAGGGGCCTGCTGGTGTGTTGATTCTAAGGCAGACTTGCCCTAGTGGAGTTGTATCTGCCAGTTGCAGGGGGCAGGGCTTAGTGTAAGCACCTCCCGCCTTTACTGGGGGATGCTGTGTTGCTCACTGAAGTAGATCCGTGCTGATTAGCCAGGGTGAGGAGGCAGCTGGGGGGGATGACTTCGTCCAGCTCTCTCATCCTCAGAGCAGTGAGTTCATGCTTGAATCTCTTCCTGAAGCCATCACAGAAGAGAAACAATCTCCCAACCCCCTTGTGTCCCTGGGTTCCATCAGATCCCTGCCTTCACCCTGTCTGTGTCCAAGCTGTCTGTTTGCCAGGTGGCATATTAGTCCTGTGTTTTTTAATGTTTATTTATTTCTGAGAGAGAGAGAGAGCATTAGTGGGGGAAGGAGAGACAGAGAGACAGAGGAACTGAAGCGGGCTCTATGCTGGCAGCAGAAAGCCTGATGTGGGGCTTAAGCTCACAAACCATGAGATCATGACCTGAGTCAAACTTGGATACTTAACCGAGTAGTCCTTTGTTGTATCTAAGGCTCATGTCTGGATTTCAAAACTCCAAATTTTAGGGACATGGCACAGCGCAGACCTGCACTGATCCTCTGTGGGAGGGTCTCACTGCACTGTGGCAAGCCCCGGTTTGTCAACATAAAAGCAGTCACAAGATTGCACAGTGATTCAGAGTTTATACTAAAGCACAGCAAAAAGATGACACCAAGGTTTGCTGCCCTTAGCAGATGTTTCTAATCCTATGCTTGTGAACAGGGCAGCATGTTGGCATCTGCCAGCTCTTTTGTCCCCACAGAGGCCATGCCACCACTGCCAAATACAGTCCAAGAAGAGAAACTGTTTCTCCCTCATGTGACCCAAGGGATCCTCAGAACATGCAGTCTTCTCTCTGGTCTCTGCCCTCCTTCCCCACAGGAACATCGCTAAAACCATCAGACACAAAGCTGGCGATGGTACTGACTTTTAAAACTATAGGCTTTCAGCTCTATTGCCTATAAAAGCTTGCAATAGTCAGCCCCTCTCCTTTTTCCCAGTCAGTGGTTTTGGGGAAGACTTTTTCTTATTCAATCCCCTGTGCACTGTTTTTCACACACTCTCTCTTCTCTCTTTAACTTCTCTCTTGCTCCTCTCTACCCATGATCAAAGCACCGTACCCTCTGCAGCACTCGCAATACTTTTCTTCCCCAAATAAACTCTTCACAGCTCCTACCTTCCATGATGTGGTTGTTTTTCTACCTGTAGATGTGGTTTGTAATCTCAATCTTAGATCAATTTCTTGAATGTTCAGAAAAATTTGGTATTCATCTAGCCATATTTGAGAGATGAGGCAAGCTTAGGATCGCCCCTACTTCTCAGTCATCTTGACTCCCCCAAAGTCTTTAGTTTAAAATACACTTTGTTCTGATATATGTATTGCTACTCTGTTTTTCTTTTAACATCCATTTGCATGGTAAATATTTCTCCATCCTTTCACTTTCAATCTGCAGACTAATTGAGTCTTTTATAGGCAGCATACAGATGGGTCTTGTATTTTTATTCATTATGACACCTAATGTCTTTTGATTGGAGCATTTAGCACATTTATATTAACAGTAGTTATTGATAGATATGAATTTAATGCCATTTCATTACTTATTTTGTCATTGTTTCTGGAATTTTTTCTCTATTCCTTTCTAATCTTTGTTGCTTTTAGTCTTTCATTCTCAAAGAGTCTTCTTTAATATTTCTTGCAGAGCTGGTTTAGTGGTCATGAACTCTAAGTTTTTGTTTCTGTGGGAAACTTCTCTCCTTCACTTCTGAATGTCGTGGACAGAGGACTCATGGTTGCATAATTTTTTCCTCATTCGGAATTTTGAATATATCACACCACTCTATTCTTGCTTGCAAATTTTCTGTGGAGAGATCTGCTATTAACCTCATTCATCTTCCCTTGTAAGTTAGGGACTACTTTTGTTTTGCTCCTTTTAGGATTTTTTCTTTATCTCTATATGTTCCAAATTTAACTACAATATATCTTGGTGTTGGCATGCTTTTGTGGATTTTGATGACAGCTATCTGTGCCTCCTGGATTTGGATATGTGTTTCCTTCCCCAGTTAGGGAAGTTTTCAGCTACAATTTCCTCAAGATTTCTGCCCCCCTTTCCCTTTCTTCTTCTTCTTTTGGGGCTCCTCTTATATGAATGTTATTGCACTTTATGAAGTCACTGCACAAGTACATTCATGACCTAATATTTTTCTTTCCCTTTTCTTGTCAGCTTCATTATTTTCCATAATTTTATCTCTATATCACTTATTCGTTCCTCTGATTCTGCCATCCTTGTGGTAATTACAATCACTCATTTTGGAATCTTGGTTATTACATTTTTCATTTTGGACTGAATAGATTTTAGGTCTTTTATCTCTGTGGCAATGGACTCCATTGTGTCTTCAATGCTTTTCTCAAACCCAGCTAGTATCCTTATGATTGTTTTAAATTCGACATCATGTTGCTGGCGAGGATGTGGAGAAACGGGCACCCTCCTACACTGTTGGTGGGAATGTAAACTGGTACAGCCCCTCTGGAAAACAGTGTGGAGGTTCCTCAGGAAACTAACAATAGAACTCCCCTATGACCCAGCAATAGCACTGCTAGGAATTTACCCAAGGGATACAGAAATGCTGAGGCATAGGAGCACATGGACCCCAATGTTCATAGCAGCACTCTCCACAATAGCTAAAACATGGAAAGAGCCTAAGTGTCCATCAACAGATGAATGGATCAAGAAGATGTGGTTTATCTATACCATGGAATACTACATGGCAATGAGAAACAATGAAATCTGGCCATGTGTAGCAACATGGATGGACCTTGAGGGTGTTATGCTGAGCGAAATAAGTCAGGCAGAGAAGGACAAATATCATATGTTTGCACGTATAGGAGAATTAGGAGGAACTTGATGGAGGAACAAGGGGGAGAAGAAGGGCGGAAATGGTGGGGGAAAGGGAGAGAGGCAAACCATGAGAGACTCTTGAATGCTGACAAAAACTGAGGACTGATGGATGTGGGGGGGAGGGGGGATGGGCATGGAGGAGGACACTTGTGGGGATGAGCACTGAGTGTTATGTGGAAAGTAATTTGACAATAAACTATTTGTAAAAAAAAAAAATTCGACATCATGTATATTTCTTATATCTGTTTCAATTAGATCCCTGGCTGTGATCTTTTATTTTTTTATTTTTTGGAAGGAACTCCTCCCTCTTGGCATTTTTTTCTAGGTCTCTGTCTTCTTCTCTGTGTTAGGAAAGCCTGTTATGTTTCCTGTTCCTGAGAGTATTGGCTTTATGAAAAAGAGATCATATACTGTCCAAGACAGGACAGTCTTGGCTCTTCAGTTAATGTCTCTGGCATATTCTGTGTGCACTGTGGTGCTGTGTTTTGGGTGCTCTTTCTTTCAGGTCAGTTCTCTGCAGAGTTTCTCCTTGCCTGATGTGGGAAATGTTTGTACCATGGCCAGAGTTTGGCACATCTTAACAAAGTGTTCTCTAGTCTGCTTGTTAAGGAGACCTGGTGCTATTTCCACTAGAAATGAAGCTTTGTAGAACTCTATGGATAGTAGTTGTGGTGCATGCCAGGGTTTTGTGCTGGTCTTCTGCTTTCTCTTGCTGAGAAAAGCAACATCATCAGAGCGCAGGTGGCATGTCTTGATGTAAACACTTTAGGCCACCAGTGTTGGAGCTGTGCTGTTTACTGAAGTTAGTTTATGCTAAGCAACAGGGGAGGAAAATATCAACCACTGGGTCTTTTGCTCCTGGAGAGGCAATACCACCTCTCTTAGATGCACTCTTGAAAGTGGAACTGTCCTCTCAGTGTGTCAGGGGATCCCCGGATCACGCCATCTGCCCCCCAGCTATCTTTCTTCCTTCTACACAGGAGCACTACAGTGCCCTCAGAGCTCCACACCACCCACACCACGGACCTCTAAAACTCCAGTCTTTGAGCACTGCTGTTTGTAGAAACTAATAAAAATCAGGCCCTCCTGTTTTCCCAGTCAAGGTCTTTGGGGGAATGTTTCCCTGTGCAAAACCTGTGTGTCTCACTCTCTCTCTCCCTCCCTCCCTCCCTCCCTCTCTTTCTCCTCTTCTCATCTCTCCTCTCCTCTCCTCTCCTCGACCATGGCTCTCTCTGCTCTGCAGCATCTGTGACACCTTTTTCCGTCAAGCCACATCTCCTCACTTCCTACTTTCCATGGGATGGCTTCTATTTGATCTTTAGTTGTGATTTTAATTCCGTCAGTCCTCAGACTGATTTCTTCAGTACTCAGAATGGTTTTATATTTATCTAGCTGTGTTTAAGGGACAAGGCCAGCCTAGAGTCCTCTTACTATTCCACCATCATAGCTCCTCCCCATAGGTTGGCTCTAAGTTTTGTTGGTTGTTTTCTCCACTATGCAGAGGTGTTTTCTTTTTTAAATAAAGTTCCAATAGTTTATTTTTGCTTTTGTTTCCCTTGCCTCAGGGTACATATTAAGAAAGAAATTGCTTTGGCCAATGTCAGATTATTATTACCTGTGTTATTGTATTCTCCTGAAGGATTTTTATGGTTTCAGGTCACAGATTTAGGTCTTTAATTGATTTTGAATTTATTTTTATGTTTTGGTAATAAAGTGGACCAATATCATTCTTTTGCATATTAATGTCCAGTTTGGACAACACTATTTGTTGAAGAGACTGTCTTTGTCCCATTGGATATTCCCTCCTGTTTAGTCAAAGATTAATTGACCATACACTTGTTAGTTCATTTTTGGTTGTTCCATTCTGTTAAATTGATCTACGTGTCTATTTTTATGCCAGTATGATACTGTTTTTGTAGTTTGAGGGATGGACTTGTGATGGCTTCAGCTTTGCTTTTCTTTTTCAAGGTTGTTTTTGATATTCAGGGACTTTTTGGTTCCATGCAAATTTTAGAGTTGTTTGCGCTTGCTCTGTGACAAATGCTGATGGTATGTTGATAAAGATTGCATTAAATGTATAGATTGCTTTCGATAATATAAATATTTTAACAATTTTTGTTCTTCTGATCTATGAGTATGAAATGTTTTTTCCATTCCTTTGTGTCATCTACAATTCTTTCATCATTGTTTTATAATTTTAAGAGTACAGATATTTTACCTCTTTGGTTAGATTTATTCCCAGATATCTTATGGTTTTTGGTGCAATTATAAATGGCATTGATTCCTTGATTTCTCTTTCTACTGCTTTATTATTGGTGTATAGAAATAGAACAGACTTCTGTATGTTGATTTTGTATTCTGCAACTTTACTGAATTTGTGTATCAGTCCTAGTAGTTTTTGGTGGAGTCTTTTAGGTTTTCTATATAGAGTATCAAAACACTTGCAAATAGTGGGAGTTTGACTTCTTCCTTGCTTATTTGGATGCCTTTTATTTCTTTTTGTTGTCTGTTAGCTGTGGCTAGGACTTCCATTACTATGTTAAATGACATGCTGTGATAGTAGACATCTCTGTGTTGTTCCTGACTGTAGGGTAAAAATTCTAACTTTTCCCCCATGAGGATGATATTCGCTGTGTATTTTTAATATCTGGTATTTATTATTTTGAGGTATCTTCCCTCTAACCCTACTTTGTGGAGGGTTTTTATCATGAATAGATATTATACTTTGTCAAATGCTTTATTTACATCTATTGAAATGGTCACATGTTTCTTATCCTTTTTATTAATGTGGTGTCTCACGTTGACTGATTTGTAAATATTAAACCACACTTGCACCCCAGGAATAAACTCCACTTGATCATGGTGAATGATTCTTTTAACATACTTCTAGATTTGACTTGCTAGTATTTGTTGAGAATTTTCTCATCCATGTTCATCAGCAGTATTTGCCAGCAGTTCACTTTTTTAAAAATAATGTTTAATGCTTACTTATTTTTGAGAGAGACAGGAAACCATTAAAACTCTTGAGGAGAAACCAGGAAAGAACCACCTTGACCTCAACCGCAACAATTCCTTATTTGACACATTCCTAAAGGAAGGGAATCACAAGAGCAAACATGAACTATTGGGACCTCATCAAGATAAAAAGCTTCTTCACAGCAAAGGAAACAATCCATAAAACTAATAGGCAACAGACAGAATGGGCAAAGATAGTTGCAAATGACATGTCAGATAAAGGGCTAGTATCCAAAATCTATAAGGAACTCACCAAACTCCACACCTGAAAAACCAATAATCCAGTGAAGAAATGGGCAGAAGACATGAACAGACACTTCTCCAAAGAGGACATCGAGATGGCCAACAGACACATAAAACAATGCTCAGCGTCCCTCCTCCTCAGGGAAATACAAATCAAAACCACCCTGAGATACCACCTCACACCAGTCAGAGTGGCTACAATGAACAAATCAGAGGACTGTAGATACTGGCAAGAATGTGGAGAAACTGGCACCCTCCAACACTGTTGGTGGAAATGTCAACTGGTGCAGCCACTCTGGAAAACAGTGTGGAGGTTCCTCAAAAAAATTACGAATAGAACTCCCCTATGACCCAGCAATAGCACTGCTAGGAATTTACCCAAAGGATACAGGAGTGCTGATGCATAGGGGCACATGTACCCCAGTGTTCATAGTAGCACTCTCAACAATAGCCAAATCTTGGAAAGAGCCTAAGTGTCCATCAACTGACGAATGGATCAAGAAGATGTGGTTTATCTATACAATGGAATACTACATGGCAATGAGAAGGAATGAAATCTGGCCATGTGTAGCAACATGGATGGATCTTGAGGGTGTTATGCTGAGCGAAATAAGTCAGGCAGAGAAGGACAGATACTATATGTTTGTACGTATATGATGATTAGGAGGAACCTAACGGAGGACCGTGGGGGAGAAGAAGGGGAAAAATAGTGGGGAAGAGGGAGGGAGGCAAACCATGAGAGACTCTTGAATGCTGAGAACAAACTGAGGGCTGATCGAGGTTGGGGAGAAGGGAAGGGGGTGATGGGCATAGAGGAGGGCACTAGTTGGGATAAGCACTGGGTGTCATATGGAAACCAACTCGACAATTAACTATTTAAGATAAATCAAAAATAAAAACCTAAAAATTAAATTTAAAAAACAATAAAAAAACAAAAACAAAAATAAATAAACATTTAAAAATCCCCAACTGGAAAATGGTCAATACAACGGAAAAAATAAGTTGGAGTGAAGACCTGGGTGAGGGTCAACTAATATAACATGCAAAAGAAAGTTCAACCTGACTAACAATTTTAAAAGAACACGTTTCAAAAATATACTCTTTTTATTTATCAAGTTGGTAAAGATACTTTTAAAGATATATTTAAACGGAGTAATCCAATATTTAAGGCAGCAGAAATACGCCTACTCCTATTTTTTCAATCACAGTGGGTGAAGGAAGAGCAGTTGATTCTTTTTTATGACACTCTCCTGCCACCTACAGAAAATTATTTTAAAAACAACCAAGTAATTATTACTTTGACCCAAAATCTACTGGAGCAGACATACCCCCAAATAAATAAGCAGAAGAAAGTTGATATTTTTTTTGAAATCTTGGCAGCTCTGTATTTACAAAAATAAAGGGGAGATGGAGAAGTAGAAAGTCATAGATCTATCTTGCAAATACACAATTATCAAATTAATGAAAGGAGGAGATTGATGTGAGTAGAAACAGATGAATTGAAGTATAAGGAGTAGAGAACATCTCTTGGACTGTAAGAAAAACCTCAACCACTATAAAAGAATTGAAATCATACATGGTATATTATCTGAAAAGAATGTAGCCAGACCAGAAAACAACATAAGGACAACAGAAGAATCTCAAAACACTTGAGAAATACATAACACACTTAAATGATCAATTGGTCAAATTAGAAATCTAATGGAAATGAAAAAATAATTAGAACTAAATAAAAAAATATGCAACACAGTATAGGAAATGTAACTAAAAGCCATGCTTAGAGTGAAATTTATACCATTAAATACATACTTTGTTAAGGAAGAAAGTTCTTAAATTTATAATTTAGATTTCTACCTTTAGAAACTAGAACAGCTCACGCTTCCATGCCACTTCCATGTCCACAGCCAGACTCAGTGGATGAGTGAGCTGCCTCCCTGTTCCACTTCTGCAGCCACTGCCAGATTCAGTAGGTGAGTGCAGCTTACCAAGGTATGCCCCTTGTTTCCTGGCTCTGGTGGCCAAGGTGGAGTTCATTTCTGAGACCAATGAGTCAAACAATTGGAGTGGTAGTTCAAGAGACAACAAAACCCAGGGCAAAGTTAAAAGATTTTCTATACAAGGCCACTCCGTCAAGACTTGGAGAGATAGCTGTTTCACCTAATACATAGGAACAAACACAGAGAGCCAATTAAAATAAAGAATATGAAATATGTTCCAAACAAAAGAACAAGACAAAACACTGGGAGAAAAACCTTAATGGAATGGAGATAAGTAATTTATCTCATAAAGAATTCAAAGCAATAGTGATAAAGATGCTCTGTGAAATTAGGAGAAGGATAGCTGAACATAATGAAAACTTCAGCAAAGAAATAGAAAATAGAAGAAAATAATAAACAGAAGTCAGATAGTTGAAGATTAAAGTAACTGAACAAAAACAAAATACACCCACATAGAGTGACTCAACAGTGGACTAGATGAAGCAGAAAAAAGAATTATTGACACCGGGTAGTGGAACTCACCCAAACAAAGCAGCAAAAAGAAAAAGGAAGGAAAAAAAAATGAAGATAGCTTAAGAGATGTATGTGAAAACATCATGCAGAATAACATTTGCATTATAAGGGTCCTCAGGAGGAGAAGAGAGAGAAAGAGTAAGTAAACATATTTGAAGAAATAATGGCTGAAAACTTCTCTAGCCAAGGTAAGAAAATAGAAACCTAGATCCAGGAAGTCTAGAGGGCTCAAAATAAGATGAACCCAAAGAGACTCACACCAGACACATTATAATTAAAATGTCAAAAGCTAAAGATTAATACAGAACATTAAAAGCGATAAGAGGAAACAACTTGTTATGTACAAGGGTACCTACATGGGATCATTACCAGATTTTTCAGAAAAATCTTTTCAGGCCAGAGAGGAGTGGCATGATATATTCAAAGTGTTGGGGCGGGGGGGGGGAGAGAAAATTTCTAACCAAGAATACCCTATCTGGCAAGATTATCATTAAGAATTGAAGGAGAAGGACACTGGGATGGCTCAGTTGGTTGAGTGTCTGACTTCAGCTCAGGCCATGATCTCACAGTCTGTGAGGTCAAGCCCTGCATCAGGCTCGCTGTTATCAGTGCAAAGCCCGCTTCAGATTCTCTGTCCTCTCTCTCTTCCCCTCCCCTGCTCATGTTCTCTCTCTCTCTCTCTCTCTCTCAAAAACAAACAAACATAAAAATAGAAGAATTGAGGGAGATAAGAGTTTCCAGAGAAGAGTAAAATAAAGGAGTTCACCACCATTAAACAGGCCTTACAGTGGGGGCACCTGGGTGGCCCAGTAGGTTGAGTATCCAACTTCAGTTCAGGTCATGGTCTTGCAGTTCATGAGTTTGAGCCCTGCATCGGGCTTTGTGCAAACAAACAGCTCAGAGCTTGGATTCTGCTTTGGATTCTGTGTCTCCCTCTCTCTCTTTCTCCCCTCCCCTGCTCATACTCTGCCTCTCTCTGTCTCTCAAAAATAAATAAATGTATAAAAAAATTTTTTTAACCAGCCCTACGAGAAATGTTATAAGAAACTCCTTCAACCAGAAAAGAAAACACACTAATCAGCAAAAAGAAAATGTGTGAAAGTAAAAATCTCACAAGTAAAGGTAAGTGTATAGTAAGGGAAGTGGATTAAACATTTATAAAAGTAGTGTGAAGGTTTAAAAGACAAAAGCTGGAAAAATAAACGTAACTATGTAAATCTTCACCAAAATATGTGCATACCAAATTGAGCAATACATTCATCATATAACAATGACTAGTGGGATTTATCCAGAGATGCAACATAGTTCAATATCTGAAAATCAATCAACATGATACATCACATTAACAAAGTGAAAAATAAAAACCATATGATGAACTGAAAAAATGCAGGAATAGCATTGGACAAAATTCAATATACACATGATTACACTCCACAAAATGAGTATGGGGAAATATATCTCAACATAACTAAAGCCATGTAAGCCAAGCTTACATTTATCATCATACTCAATGGTGAAGAGCTGAAAGCTTTTAGTATCAGAAGCGGTGTCTTGCCACTTTTCTTCAACATAAAAATGGAAGTCTTAGTGACAGCAATTGAGCAGGAAAAAGATAAAAGGTAGCCATATTTGAAACTGTCCCTATTGGTAGATGGCATGAATTCACATACAAAAAAAATCTAAAGACTGCAGCCCCCCAAAAATTACAACTAATAAATTCAATAAAGCTGCAAGGTATGAAGTCAATATGCAAAAACCTGTTGCATAATTACATATTAACAATAAACTATCAGGAAGGGAAAGTAAGAAGACAATCCCATTTACAATTGCATCAAAATAATAAAATACCTAAGAAAAAATTTAACCAAGTAGGTAAAGGCCCTTACAATGAAATATTTAGGACATTGAAGAAAGAAATTTAAAAAGATATCAATAAATGGAAATATACCTCATGCTCAAAGACAGGAAAAATCAACATTGCTAAGATACCGATATTACCCAAAGAAATCTACAGATTCAAAGCAATATCTAAGAAAATTCAATAACATTTTTCAAAGAAATGCAACAAACATCTTAAAATTTCTATGGAACAACAAAAGGTCTTGAGCCTCGAAAGCAATCTTTTTTTTTAAAAAAAAATTAAATGTTTTATTTATTTTTGAGAGAGAGAGAGAAACAGCATGATCAAGGGAGGGTCAGAGAGAAACGGAGATATACAATCCGAAACGGGCTCCAGGCTCTGAGCTGGCTGTCAGCAGAGTCCGATGGGGGGCCTGAACCCACGAACAGTGAGATCATGACCTGAGCTTAAGTCGGACGCTTAACCGACTGAGCCTCCCAGAGGACCCCAAAAGCAATCCTGATAAAGAATAACCAAGTTGGAGTGATTACAGTCCTGGATTTCAAACCATATTACGAAGTTATAGTACTAAGACTAGAAGGCTTTGACATGAAAAGAGGCACACAGATCAAGGAAACAACACAGAGAGCTCAGAAATAAAGCCAGTCAGGTACAGTCAATGAATTTATAACAAAGCAGGCAGGAATATAAAACGGGAAAAGAGTAGTCTCATCAATAAATAGTGTAGGGAAAATTGGTCGCCCATAAAGAAAAAAATAAAACTGGACCAATTATTCAGAGAACACACAAAAAATTAATTCGGACAATAGCTGAGAGGTATTATAAGATGAATTTTGATAATTAATAAGGGAAATAGAATCCATAGAACTTATTGACTAATTGGATATGGGGAATAAAGAAGAATCAGGATTCCAGTATGAGTCCCAAATTTCAGAACAGGATTTGGGAATGCATGCATTGAGCAAAATCAAAAACAAAAACAAAAACAAAAACAAACAAACAAAACAAAACAAAACAAAAAGCCACACACGCTGGAGAAGGGATGATGAATTTAATTTGAGGAGTTGAGTTTTAAGAGTCTATGGGACATTCACATAGAGTTGAGTGGTTGAAGGGAGATCTGATCAGAGATATAAATCATATAGCTGTTTCTTTAGGTTTAATTGAGGTGTTCAGAGGAAACTATGAAGAGCTGTAAAGACACAAAGAGTGGCAGGCCAAAGAAAGAACAATTTATGAAGAAGAAAAAGGCAGGGAAAATAAAAGAGTAAAAGAGAGAGAGGGAGAGAGAGTCGTCAGTGAGACATCAGCAAAGAACCAAAGGAGAGTCTCACGAAAGCAAATGGGCAAGAGAACTTCCAGGAAGAAATGAATAGTATCCAATACCCTGGGTTGAGTATGCGAAGCCCACAAATACCGAGAGGTCATTGACAACCTTAGCAAGAGCAGTTTTAGTGGAATGGTGAGGGCAGAAGTCAGATGGTAGTGGGTTGAGAAGGGAGTGTGAGTTAAAGAAGAGACGACAATGACCATAGAAAGTTCTTCCAAAGAGCTGAAGCTCTAGCTTCATGAGATCCAGGGACTTTTCAAAGTTGTGGTGAAATACACCTAACAGAAAATTTACCCTCTTAACCCTTTCTAAGTATACAGTTCAATAGTGTTAAGTATATCCACGCTGCTGTGCAACAGAACTAGCTCCTCTTGCAAAATGGAAACGCTACACCCGGTTAAGCAATAAGTTCCCGTTTCCCCTCCCCCCAGCCCCTGGCAACCACTATATTACTTTCTGTTTCTATGAATTTGACTACTTTAGATACCTCATATAAGTGCAATCATATAGTATTTGTCTTTTTGTGACTGGCTCATTTCACTTAGTATAATGTCCTCAAGGTTTGTCCATGTTGTTACCATGTGACAGTATTTCCTTTGTTTGTAGGACTGAATAATATTCCATTGTATGTATATACCACATTTGGTTTATCCATTCATCCATCCATGAGTATTTGGGTTGCTTCTGCCTTTTGGCTATTGTAAGTAATGTTGCTATGAACATGGGTGTGAAAGTATCACTTTGGGAGGCTGCTTTCAGTTCTTTTGGATTTATACCCAGAAGTGAAATTACTGGATCATGAGGTAATTATATTTTTAATGCTGTGAAGAACCTCAGAGACTTTTTTTTTTTGCAGTTGTACATTGAATTTTATTATGTTTAGTTTTTTTTATTTTTTTAAGTTTATTTATTTATTTTGAGACAGACAGAGAGAGAGAGAGAGAGAGAGAGAGAGAGAGAGAGAGAGAATCCCCAAGCAGGCTCCATGCTAATAGCCCTGGAGCCCTATGCAGGGCTTAAGCCTAAGAACCATGAGATCATGACCTGAGTCAAAATCAAGAGGTGGACACTTAACCGACAGAGCCACACAGGTGCCCCCAAACTGATTCTTAATTTCAAGGTAGTGAGATTTGAGACAGGGATGCTAGTCGGCAGACTATGGAAAGGACAAAGTATGAGAAAAATGATTCCCAATTCAGGGTGGTGCCAGGAGAGGCCACATGAGACCCAGAAAAGACGAATGTGATGGATCTGTAGTTGACAGAAACTGAGGTGTTATTCTACGTGAACAGGGAAGTGGAAAGAACACTTAGCCTCAGAGACTTTTTAAATCATTATTTTAGGCTTAGAAAACCTTACATGTGCTGGGGAATTGGCCTTATACAAAAGACTGTCCTGGAGGGTGAGCTAGGTATCTCCAGAGAAAATGAATGAAGACGGGTCACAAAAACAGGAGATTGAGGTGCTCCCTCCAGAAGCTTCCTGTTTTGTCTACGAAGTGTGAGAGGGCAGCTGAGACCAAGAGGGAATGTGTTAAAGTCTTGTCTCGAGAGGAATGTCTTAGAAATCCTGCATAGCACTGAGTGTTATGTGGAAACTAATTTGACAATAAACTATTTCTAAAAATAAATAAATAAATAAATAAAATTAAAAAAAAAAAAAGAAATCCTGCATAGCAGCTCAGAGGAAAGGATGGAACTCTCTAACAAGGAGATGGAGGGACATTCTCGGGGAACAGCTAAAACTAGAGGACATGATTCTGCAAGGATAGCAGTCTGTGTGTAAACCAGAGGTTCCACTGTAAGATGGGTCGTCCACATGGATGCTGAATGTTAGTGAATGTGGAGGTCTGACCAGGAGATCAATAGACAACAGTAAAATGGAGGGTTAGACTCAAGATGATGGCCAAATCTGTGCATAACAAGTGAATATGAATAGAGTTTTAGGCAACACAACTGGCCTTTTACCTGAGGAAGCATTTAGGTAATTTGCTTTATCTAATGTTTTGGGCAGATCAATTGTCTTTTATTTATAAAACAGAAACGTTATTATGATGTATAGTGTATAGTATGTGCATGGTTTGTTAGAATTATTTTACTTTTTTTTTTTTTTTTTTTTTTACATCAGGGAACTTAATTTCTCACCGGTCAAGTATTTGCAGCCTTAGATACTTGCAGAGACCAGAAACTGGGGACCTCACAAGATTGGAAAAGCCAATTGCTCTGTACACGCAAATAGCAGGAGGTATAACTGTCACCCAGAGTCTTTCCCATTGCCAGGCCAGGCAGAACTATCAAAATAAGCACTGGCCTTTGCACTCACACCTATTGTTTCAGATGGACTCAAGATAGCTGGCTATTGAAATAAGGGAAATGGGAGTGGGCCAGTAACAAAAGAAAGTTCAAAAAGGGAAGAGTTGGTGGACTTTCAGAACTGTTTTGAAGAAAGGCCCTTTGATGTGGGTCAAGAAAATTGTAGATGAAAGTTCAACTGGGATGATTCTTTTCTGGAAGGGCACCACTGAGTTGATCTATGGCTTCCTTCTAAGGCAGGTCATGTGGACATGCCATGGATGGAGCCAAAGGCATCACCAGTCCTGATTAAGGTGCTGAAGTATCTTTAATACCAGGAATAAAGTGGGGGGGATCGAAAATGAAACCTATAATTGCTGGAGCTAGGGAGCCATAGGGTAGAAGAAGGCACCTTACATGTAAGGAAGACGTCTTCCATTATCAAATATGTTTGTCATTGGCACGGGTGAGTGCTGCTATTTGCATGTGGTAAAGCCATGTAGATACTCCTTAAAAACACGGATCACATGGTCTTGGTGACTGTCAGACTATATGGGAAGACACACTTGAAGGACCTTGAAACTGGTCACTAAAAGTTGGGAGGAAAAATAGGACTATGGTCAGAAACCATGTAAGTTAGTCTACTATGAAAATGTAAAATCTGGAAAATAAAAGCGCTTTCTGTGACGGGTGTGGTTCATGATACCTACAGGGGTTGACTTGTGGTCATCTTATAGTGAGTGTGTTTCGTGCAGAAACAGAGTGTTAGAGATGACATCTTGAGTGATTGTGTCTACAGGGTGCATTCTATGGTCAGGAGGGAATGCAACAATGACTCCGGGCTGCCATCCCAAATTGGGACTTGTCCCAGAAACCTCATTGTAACATAGCCTCAAAATACGTAAATCAAAAATTGAAAGAATTGCAAGCAGGAATGGGCAAATCCAGTCCAAAAACACGGCTCTCAGCAAGTGACTGCTCAAATAGCCAACAACTTAATAAGAATTTAGAAATTTTGAAGATGTGAACAAACTTGACTTAATGGATAAATCTTGAGCCCCAAACCCAATTATATAATACACATTTTTTATTGTCAAGCATCTATGCAACATGTATAATAAATGTATTGTAACACGTGACAAAGTAAATCTCAAAAAAAAAAAAAAAAAGTGACAGAGTCCAATTCACTCAGACAGGCTAGAAGCTATAATTTGTATGAAGTAGGGTGTCCTGGGGCAGTGAGGTCAGTGAGATATTAAGCATGAATCGAGCAGCAAAATAGGCAGATAGTATTCGGGGATGTAGTTCTTACGGACTGTTTCGTTATTGGACTATAGACAGGAAATTAAATTCGATTGCCCTTGAAACTTGTGACTAAAAGCTGGGAGAAAAAAAACAACTGGGGCTGTGGTCAGAAATCATGTGAGAGAGTATTCCGTGAAGACAGAAAGCCTGCTTTACAAAATGTAACAGGGGCCAGGTCCAAAAGATGGCTTGTGCCATCTTGCTGAAGCTATGAGTGTGGTGACCATATTCCACGACTGTTTTGTGGTCAGGAGGAAGTACAACGGTCCCTTAAGATGCCATTCCGGCCATCTGACCCAGCTGTTACATCTGACACAGGTGACACAGTGCACCATGTTCCTTTTGACATAGGGACTCACAAATCGCTGAAAATCTTGTTCTGTCTTGGGGTCCAGTGGCCATGAAGGGTTGACATCATGATACCGTCACAACTGATACCACTAAATACCTCTCCCTTACTGAAAGAAAGGCACGACCATTCACTGGTCGCCATAAGTCCCTCTCAGCTTTGCGTCATGTCCACAATCTCACCTCCATCCTGCCCCCTTACTATCAAAAGTAGCTCTAATGTCCCCAGGGGTGCTGCAGTAAGATAATGCTGCCAGGCTGGCCATAGACTCCAGCTACTGCTCTTTTGTAACTGATGAATAATAGATTTGCTTCTCAGGAAGGAAAACTCAAGAAACACGATTTAACATCCATAAAACCAACTAGCGATAAACTTAGACCTTGAATTCAAGCCTTTTTGTAAAAAAATTTTTTAGTGTTTATTTATTCTTGAGAGAGAGAGAGAGAGAGAGACAGAGCATGAGCAGGGGAGGGGCAGAGAGAGAGAGTTCGAAACAGGCTTCGGGCTCTGAGCTGTCAGCACAGAGCCCGATGCGGGGCTCAAACCCACGAGCCATGAGATCATGACCCAAGCCCAAGTTGGACGCTCAACCGACTGAGCCACCCAGGCGCCCCTGAATTCGAGTCCTAACCCTCCATCTACTGTTTTTGTACAAAAACAGAGGTCTCCCTCCCTCTTTCTCTTTTATAAAATATTAAATGGGAAGAAAAACACTTAACTTGTAGAATTATTCTGACATCAATGATGTAGTGTGAAACCTAATTTAGGAGAGCTGCCCAACTTATGAAAACTATGCTTTTATTTGCCATTAATCAGTAGCTGTATAAAGAAAGAAGGACTGTTCCCTGCTGCCACCTGCAACACACCTGGAAGTCAGAAGGCCTGCATGATCCCTGAAAACGATACCGGGGGCCATGACACAATTCAGGTTCCTTGTCAAGCAAAAAAAAAAAAAAAAAAAAGACAAATTGAAAGTGAAACCGACATGTCGACAAATATTTGATCATTCTACCCTAAAGAAACGCTGGCTCATTTGAGTTATGAGCTTGTTTTGCAGAAGTTGACCAATCACCTAGGAAACTAGCTAAGACTGAAGCAAACCGGAAAGAATTCTTGCAGCTGCGTGGAAGAGACCAAGAGTGAACGAAAGTAACCTCTGTGATGACACACCCCACGATCTCTCCCATTCATCATGGTTAGGCCACCATTTTCTTCACATGTGGACACATGAAGAGGCATGATTCCTAAATGCATGTGCCCCTATATGCAGTCAGCATATTTCCATTCAACCCTGCATACCCCTTGACATCCTGACCCCTTATCCTTAAATACACCCAATCCCAACCCTTCAGGGAGGCGGATTTGAGAAACGTTCTCCTGTCTCCTTGCTTGGCGCCCTGCAACAAAACCATTTTCCCCGCCCAAAAGCTGGTGTCAGTACTTAGTTTGCTGAGCCTCTGGAGATGCCAATATGGAACCTGCAGAATATGGGATGGATCCCGTCAACAGAATTCACAGGTAAAATCTGCAATCTCTTGGGCAACTGGCAGGCAAAGTTGGCCCTTCAGACCTACACATAGTTAGGAAGCCTATAGGTCTGGAGTGGCAACACTTCTCCTGGGTAGGTTTTGAGGATTCAGAACTTCTAATACTTTGAGAGACAGGCAAGACAGTCCAGTGAGTCGCAGTAGAAGGTATCTATTCCTAAGAGGAGGGAGTTTCATATTCATGATCTTTTACTTCTCACTTCTACTGTCCCTGGTGTGTCAGGGGATTGTGTTACATACAGTATGATAGGCAGACTGGCTCCCATAAAGCAGACTGGAGACTGAGAAGACAGGGCTCCCATTCTAGGGCTGGATGCTATTTTGCCGTCCTACCTAAGATGTATGCTTACCTGAGTGTGCAGACCCTGGTTTATTTTGCAAAGGGTGTTTGTCGGTATTACGAGAGCTTCCCTTCTTGGTATCCCACCTTCAATGTGGCATCATCTCTTTGCCTTTAGTGGGGTTTGCATTCCATTTGGTTTATATTTTATCTCTTCATTGTGTTCCTAATGTCTTACATGCAGTATACACTTCATGAAATTATTTGTTCAGTCTCCAGTATTTGTTGATAACCTACTCAGAGATGTGCCCATATGTGGCTAAGTCCTAGGTATATAATAATGAATAATGCACGGTACCTTCTTACAAGGCACTCATCCTGGTGAGAGATATTGCTACATTAAAACTGATCATTTAAAAAAAAAAAAAAGGTAGTGTTAAAAAAAAAGATAGTGGTAGTTGGAATGATTAGATTCCAAAGAGTAATATAGTGGCTGGCATATATTAGAGAAGTTCCATGATTTTTTAAAAATTTAAATCCAGGTTAGTTAACATATAGTGTAGCATTGGTCTCAGGAGTAGAATTTGGTGATTCATCACTTACATATAACACCCAGTGCTCAGCCCAACAAAGTACCCTCCTTAATGCCCATCACCAATTTAGCCCATCTCCCTGCCCACCTCCCCTCCAGCAACTCTCAGTTTGTTCTCTGTATTTAAGAGTTTCTTCTGGTTTGTCTCGCTCTCTGTTTTTTTTTTTTAAATCTTATTTTGTGTTTCCTTCCCTTCCCCTATGCTTATCTGTTTTGTTTTTTAAATTCCACATATGAGTGAAATCATATGATAGTTGTCTTTCTCTGATTGACTTATTTTGCTTAGCATAGTACACTCTAGTTCCATCCACGCTGTTGCACATGGCAAGATTTCATGCTTTTTGATCACCGAGTAATATTCTATTGTAGATTTATACCACATCTTCTGTATCCATCCATCAGTCGATGCGCATTTGGCTCTTTCCATAATTTGGTTATTGTTGGTAGCACTGCTCTAAACATTGGGGTGCATGTGCCCCTTCAAATCAGCATTTTTGTATCCTTTGGATAAATACTTAGTAGTGCAATTGTTGGGTCGTACGGTAGTTCTATTTTTAATATTTTGAGGAACCTCCATACTGTTCTCCAG